>NW_025920215.1:211025-353927 GCF_902686445.1 Sciurus carolinensis
CTCAGCTACATTCCTAGTTACAACAGGTACATTACAAAGCTCCTTTATCCCTACATGCAAAAATGACATGATTCTTCCTCTTGCCTTCTTGTTCTGACTTTGCTTTGCCCTATACTGATCTTCTCCCTCTTCCTCAGTAGTCTAAATGTCAAGTCTCATTCTTATCTTTCTGTAAGACTCTAATAACGATTGCCATTTGAAAGTCCTCCTTACATGTTTGGAAAGGGTATTGTCCATTTAATACTCAAAACAACCCTGTGCATGCCAGGTGTTTTTCCCAGCATTTCCCCTCAGTTTTCCTCTCCTCCAATTCCTGCATGGATTAAAGGCACACCACAGTAACCCATTCACTGCCTCCAGACATAGCAAACACTGTCCCAATCTGGTGACTCAGAAGGGAAGTCAGACACACAGGAGCTCCCCCTTGCAAAGTTCACAATTCTGAGCCCCTGGGACAGGGTTTGAAAGCCAGAGCCTACCCAGTCCTCACCCACCATAAACCACCCAGCAGGTGCCCACCCATGTCCTCACCCTTCCATCAACCCCGCGGCTCCCAGCGCCCACCTACCTTGTGGCAGTGACCAGAAGTGATACAGCTGGAGCTCTAGCAAGCGCCCACCATCCCCGATCACCTGGGTCAAACTTTGCCACCTGCCACCTCATGCTGGGGCCCAGATTCTCCAGCACCTAATGTTGATTATTCTCATTATAACAAATAAGTTTCATTATCTCCCAAACTCAAAAATCATGTGAAGATTGAAGTTCCCCAAAAGAGGAAAACTCAGGATATGATTCTGAAATATTCAGAATAAGTATCTGGATTGATTGCCCAATACAGTAAAAGTTAAATATCTCTGTAATTCAGTTGCATTTATTGAGTCTATTCAATAAATATAATCTGATATCACAGTCATATGATAGTCTTATTCCATAATGAAAATACTAAAAATGCTAAATATATTTAAAGGTAGAAAACACATCAGAATAAGGATAGTTGGAATTCCATGAGGGAGGTGTGAAAGTGGAACACTAGGAAGTTGAAGGTCACTTTGCCATTTTAATATAGCATCAACATGCGATTAATAACAGACACAGTTATTAGTAGTGTAAACAGTTTTTTCAAAACAGAAATGGTTTCAAACTCCATTTTATATTACTACAAATAATTTAGAAAATGATTAATGAGATTATAATTTTGATGGAGTTTATCTTAAAACAATTTGTGTCACTATGGCTGGAAAGGATCAAGCTTTAATTATATTCAGAAAAAATCCACAGTTCAAAAAACCAGGTCCATTTTCAGATGCTCAGACCTTTCTCTGCCTGGTTCACCTTCACACTTGGCTATTGCTCAATCTGTTTTTTTTTTTTTAATTTTTAAAAATTGTAGATGCACACAGAGCATGCCTTTTTTATTTTTATTTTTATGTGGTTCTTCAGTACTTTCCTGTTCCTTCCCCTCTTCCCTACCCTGTTCCCTTTCCTCTACTCCAGTGCTCTTTCTTCCATTTATAAGTAGTTTTGTTATAAATTAGTACACAATGTATTTATATAAAGATAAAATTAATTGTGATTTTTTAAATAATTACATAGAAAAATATAATCAGATGCATTCCCCCATTCTTCCCTTTTCTTGTCTTTTCTCCCTCCCTCTTGATCTCCTCCTTCTACTTCACTGATTTCTACTTTCATGGGGTTCTCCCCACTCCCCACATTTTTTTTCTTTCTCTCACCCACCTATTATTTTAGTCTAGTTTCCACATATGGGAGAAAACATTAGACATTTGAATTCCTGGATCTGAACTACTACACATGGTATGATATTCCATTCATTTTCCAGCAAGTGCCATAATTTCATTCTTTCATAAGGCTGAGTAAAACTCCATTGTGTATATATACCACATAGTCATTATTCATTCATCTGTTGATGGCATAGAGTCTGGTCCCTCAGTTTGGTTATTATGAATTATGCTGCAATAAATACTGATGTGTCTGTTTCACTGTACTGTGCTGATTTTAGGTCTTTTGGATACATATCAAGAAGTGGGATAGCTGGGTAATATGGTGGTTCTATTCCTAGATTTTGTGGAATCCCCATAAAGCTTTCCAGAGTGGACATACTAATTGGAAGTCCCACCAACAATGACCAAGTGCTCCTTTTTCCTCACATTCCTTCCAACATTTATTATTTGCATTCTCCAAGGGCACTCTATCATGAGTTTCAAACTTAATTTTATATACAAGATTCTTCATCTTAGGTTTCTGTGGGAATCTTTTTGTTTTGTTGTTTGTTGTTTTTATGGTACTAGGGATGGAAACCAGGGACACTCTAACATGAGCCTCAACCCCAGTCCTTTTTATTACTTTTTAATTTAAAACAGAGCCTTGTTAATATGCTTGATGCTGGCCTCAAGCTTGTGATCCTCCTGTTTCAGACTCCTAAGTATCTATGATTATGTGTGTGCTGCACTGTATCTGCCCTCACTGTATCTCAACTTTTGACTACTAAAATAAATCAATAAATATCTACAATTTTCCTATCAGAATTAAATGAGACTGTATGAGCCAATGACATTTTTCTCATCAAGTAGGTATTTCTATTATAAAAGAAGTATATTATTTATTGAGAACTATTCAGACAAGGTATGGTGGTTTATTATGCCCTCTGTGAACTTAACTTCTTTTAGCCTCCATTATACCTTCCTTCGCCTGTGAGATTCCTCCTCGTTCTTGCAAATATGACTTCTGTATTTTTAGATATTATATCTGTGTTCCAAGAAATAATAGAGGAAAGAGGAAATGCAGGAGTCAAAATTTACAAGCGTATTCTATTTAATTTACCAATTCCACCACTCCCAAGCAAAAAGCATGTGGTATATTTTGGCATAAACATTCAGATTAAGAGCCAGGTAGGTCACAGAGAATAATAATTGGACAACAATTTGAAGAGTTAAAAACAACCTTAAGATTTACCACAGCTGAAATTCAGAAGACTAAATAGTGAGTAGAGCATTTCACATTATCTGAAATCAGAAATTAGGCAAATAAATAGAAGTAAAGTTAAACAAACCTAGGTATATTGACACCAGAGTTCAAAGTATATAAGAATGCAGTTATTTGGAAATGAAATAAATAAAGCATGCACCTAGTTATATTTGTGACTAAGGAAATTGAAATATTGTATATTAAATATAATTTCAAATGTCATTTTGTGCATTGAAAATGGAAAATAAATGTATGTGGTTCACAATTGTTTGTAAGGGGAAGTGATAACTTCAAAATACTTGATACACTTTTTTTTTGCCAGTAAGAGTATTATTGTAAACATGTATTTTCATCATGACTGGAGTGTTTCAGAATTACAGTATCAATATCAGACAGTGCTCAAGCTCACTATTTCTAAAGATTTCAGTTTTTAGAGTCGTTTCAGATTCATGGGAAAATTGAGAGTAAGGTACAGAGATTTCTTGTCTATTTCCTACATCCCAATGTGCATAAGCTTCCCCATCATTAACATCCTCCACCATAGTGGTACAGTTTTTATAATTAATGACCCTTCATAGACACATCAGAATCATCCAAAGGTCATAATTTATGTTAGAAATCTCCCTTGGTGTGCATTCTATACAAGTATACTTTTAAAGAAAGCATAGGTTTTTTGACAGGGTGCTATGATGAAGAGATCTCATCTGTATAAGTGGTATGGATATTTACTTTACTATTACTAGTGTCTTGAGCCACATGATATTTCATCCTACCACAAAGATAATATAAATATATATGGACAAGAATGTTAAAATTAATTGGCCAAAACAAACATCCCAAGATATTTAAAGCATATGAAATTGTATATGTTCTAAAATTACTATGAATGTATGCACATGTGTGTACACAACCATATATATATATTTTTTTTATTGTAAACAAATGGGATACATGTTGTTTCTCTGTTTGTACAAGGCGTAAAGTCATACCATTTGTGTAATCATAAATTTACATAGGGTAATGTTGTTTGATTCATTCTGTTATTTTTTCCCTTTCCTACACCCTTCCCACCCCTCTTTTCCCTCTATACAGTACTTCCTTCCTCCATTCTTAACCCTAACCTAACCCTCCCTAATCCTAACTCTAACCCTAACACTAACCTCTCCCACCCCCCATTATGTGTCATCATCCACTTATTAGCGATATCATTCATCCTTTGGTTTTTTGAGATTGGCTTATCTCACTTAGCATGATATTCTCCAATTTCATCCATTTGTCTGCAAATGTCATAATTTTATCATTCTTTATGGCTGAGTAATATTCCATTGTATATATATACCACAGTTTCTTTATCCATTCATCAATTGAAGGACATCTAGGTTGGTTCCACAATCTGGCTATTGTGAACTGAGCAGCTATGAACATTGATGTGACTGTATCTCTGTAATATGCTGATTTTAAGTCCTTTGTGTAAAGGCCAAGGAGTGGGATAGCTGGGTCAAATGGTGGTTCCATTCCAAGTTTTCTAAGGAGTCTCCACACTACTTTCCAGAGTGGTTGCACTAATTTGCAGTCACACCAGCAATGTATGAGTGTACCTTTCTCCCCACTTCCTCGCCAACACATGTTGTTGCTTGTATTCTTGATAATCGCCATTCTAATTGGGGTGAGATGGAATCTTAGGGTGGTTTTGATTTGCATTTCTCTTATTACTAGAGATGTTGAACATTTTTCCATATGTTTGTTGACTGCTTGTACATCTTCTTGTGTGAAGTGTCTATTCATTTCCTTAGCCTATTTGTCGATTGGATTATTTGCATTCTTGGTGTAGAGTTTTTTGAGTTCTTTATAGATTCTGGAGATTAGTGCTCTATCTGAAGTATGATTGGCAAAGATTTTCTCACACTCTGTAAGCTCTTTCTTCGCATTGCTGATAGTTTCCTTGGCTGAGAGAAAGCTTTTTAGTTTGAATCTATCCCAGTTATTGATTCTTGCTTTTATTTCTTGTGCTAAGGGAGTCCTGTTGAGGAAGTCTGGTCCTAAGCCGATAAGTTGAAGCTCTGGACCTATGTTTCCTTCTATAAGATGCAAGGTCTCTGGTCTGATTCTGAGGTCCTTAATCCATTTTGAGTTTAGTTTCGTGCATGGTGAGAGATATGGTGTAGTTTCAATTCTGTTACATATGGATTTCCAATTCTGCCAGCACCATTTGTTGAAGAGATTATCTTTCTCCATTGCATATTTTTGGCCCCTTTGTCTAGCTTGAGAAAATTGTATTTATTTGGGTTTGTGTCCATGTCCTCTATTCTGTACCATTGATCTACCTTTCTATTTTGGTACCAATACATGCTGTTTTTGTTACTATTGCTATGTAGTAGAGTTGAAGATCTGGTATTGGGATACCCCCTGCTTCACTCTTTCTGCCAAGGATTGCTATAGCTATTCTGGGTTTTTTATTCTTCCAGATGAATTTCATAATTGCTTGCTCTATTTCTGTAAGGTACATCATTGGGATTTTAATTGGAATTGCATTGAATCTGTATAGCACTTTGGTAGTATGGCCATTTTGACAATATTAATTCTTCCTATCCAAGAACATGGGAGATCTTTCCATCTTCTAAGGTTTTCTTTAATTTCTACTTTAGGGTTCTGTAGTTCTCATTGTAGAGGACTTTCACCTCTTTTGTGAGATTGATTCCCAAGTATTTTATTTTTTTGGATGCTATTGTGAATGGGGTAGTTTTCCTAATTTCTCTTTCTGAAGATTCATCACTTATGTGTAAAATGCCTTAGATTTATGGGCATTGATCTTATATCCCGCTACTTTACTGAATTCACTAATGAGATCTTAAAGTTTTCTGGTGGAATTTCCTGGTTTCTCTAAGTATATAAGCATATCATCAGCAAATAGGGATAGTTTGAGTTCTTCTTTTCCTATTCGTATCCCTTTAATTTCTTTGGTCTGTCTAATTGCTCTAGGCTAGAGTTTCCAGCACGATATTGAAAAGAAGTGGTGAAAGAGGGCATCCCTGCCTTGTTCAGTTTTCAGGGGGAATGCTTTCAGTTTTTCACCATTTAGAATGATATTAGCCATGGGCTTAGTATAGATGGCCTTTACAATGTTAAGAAATGTTCCCACTATCCCTATTTTTTCTAGTGTTTTGATCATGAAGGGGTGCTGTATTTTATCAAATGCTTTCTCTGCATCTATTGAAATAATCATGTGATTCTTGACTTTAAGTCTATTGATATGGTGAATTACATTTATTGATTACCTAATGTTGAACCAACCTTGCATCCCTGGGATGAAACCCACTTGATCATGGTGCACTATCTTTTTAATATGTTTTTGTATGTGATTTGCTAAAATTTTGTTTAGAATTTTTGCATCGATGTTCATTAAGGATATTGGTCTGAAATTTTCTTTCCTCGATGTGTCTCTGTCTGGTCTAGGTATCAGGGTAATATTGGCTTCATAGAATGAGTTTGGGAGGGTTCCCTCCTCTTCTATTTTATGGAATACTTTGAGAAGCATTGGAATGAGCTCTTCTTTAAAGGTTTTGTAGAACTCGGCTGAGAACCCATCTGGTGCTGGACTTTTCTTTGTTGGTAGGCTTTTGATGACTTCTATTTCATTACTTGAAATTGGTCTATTTAAATTGTGTATGTCCTCCTCGTTCAGTTTAGGCTATTCATATGTCTCTAGAAACCTGTTGATGTCTTCGAAATTTTCTATTTTGTTGGAGTATAGATTTTCAAAATAGGTTCTAATTGTGTTTTGTATTTCAGTCGTGTCTGTTGTGATATTTCCTTGTTCATTCCGAATTTTAGTGATTTGGGTTTTCTCTCGTCTTCTCTTTGTTAGTGTGGCTAAAGGTTTATCAATTTTGTTTATTTTTTCGAAGAACCAACTATTTATTTTGTCAATTTTTTGTATTGTTTCTTTTGTTTCAATTTCGTTGATTACAGCTCTAAGTTTAACTATTTCCTGTCTTCTACTACTTTTGGTGTTGGTCTGTTCTTCTTTTTCTAGGGCTTTGAGCTGTAGTGTTAGGTCGTTTATTTGTTGAGTTTTACTTCTTTTATTAAATGTGCTCCATGAAATAAATTTTCCTCTAAGTACTGCTTTCATAGTGTCCCAGAGATTTTGATATGATGTTTCTTTTTCTCATTTGCCTCTAAGAATTTTTTAATTTCCTTCCTAATATCTTCTGTTATCCATTCATCATATAATAGCATATTGTTTAATCTCCAGGTGTTGGAGTAGTTTCTGTTTTTTACTCTTTCATTTAATTCTAACTTCAATCCATTATGATCTGATAGAATACAAGGTAGCGTCTGAATCTTCTTTTTTTGTTACCTTTTCTTTATTTTATTTTATTTATTTTTTTAATTGTATACAAATGGGATACATGTTGTTTCTCTATTTGTACATAGAGTCAAGGCATACCACTTGTGTAATCATACATTTACATAGGGCAATGATGTTTATTTTTTTCCCTTCCCCCCCACCCCTCCAACCCCTCTTTTCCCTCTATACAGTCCTTCTTTCCTTCATTCTTACCTCTCTCCATATCCCTAACCCTAAACCTAACCCTAAACCTAATGCTAACCCCTCCCACCCCCCAATATATGTCCTCATCTGCTTATCAGCGAGATCATTCGTCCTTTAGTTTTTTGAGATTGACTTATCTCACTTAGCATGATATTCTCCAATTTCATCCATTTGCCTGCAAATGCCATAATTTTATCATTCTTCATTGCAGAGTAATATTCCATTGTATAAATATGCCACAGTTTCTTTATCCATTCATCAACTGAACGGCATCTAGGTTGGTTCCACAATCTGGCTATGGTGAATTGAGCAGGAATGAACATTGATGTGGCTGTATCTCTGTAGTATGCTGATTTTAAGTCCTTTGGGTATAGGCCAAGGAGTGGGATAGCTGGGTCAAATGGTGTTTCCATTCCAAAATTTCTGAGGAATCTCCACACTGCTTTCCATAGTGGCTGCACTAATTTGCAACTCCACCAGCAATGATGTTTCTTTTTCACCACATCCTCGCCAACACCTATTGTTGCTTGTATTCTTGATAATCGCCATTCTAATTGGGGTGAGATGAAATCTTAGGGTAATTTTGATTTGCATTTCCCTTATTACTAGGGATGTTGAACATTTCTTCATATATCTGTTGATTACTTGTACATCTTCTTCTGTGAAGTGTCTGTTAATTTCCTTAGACCATTTGTTGATTGGATTATTTGTATTCTTCGTGTAGAGTTTTTTGTGTTCTTTATAGATTCTGGAAATTAGCGCTTTATCTGAGGTATGGTTGGCAAAGATATTCTCCCACTCCGTAGGCTCTCTCTTCACATTTCTGATAGTTTCCTTTGCTGAGAGAAAGCTTTTTAATTTGAATCTATCCCAGTTGTTGATTCTTGCTTTTATTTCTTGTGCTATGGGAGTCCTGTTAAGGAAGTCTGATCCTAAGCCAACAAGTTGAAGATTTGGACCTACCTTTTCTTCTATAAGATGCAGTGTCTCTGGTCTGATTCTGAGGTCCTTGATCCATTTTGAGTTGAGTTTTGTGTAGGGTGGGAGATAGGGGTTTAATTTCATTCTATTGCATATGGTTTTCCAGTTTTCCCAGCACCATTTGTTGAAGAGGCTATCTTTCCTCCATTGCATATTTTTGGCCCCTTTGTCTAGTATGAGAAAATTGTATTTATTTGGGTTTGTGTCCATGTCCTCTATTCTGTACCATTTATCTACCTATTTTGGTACCAATACAATGCCATTTTTGTTACTATTGCTTTGTAGTAGAGTTGAAGATCTGGTATTGCAATACCCTCTGCTTCGCTCTTGCTACTGAAGATTGCTTTAGCTATTCTAGGTTTTTTATTCTTCCAGATGAATTTCATAATTGCTTGCTCTATTTCTGCAAGGTACATCATTGGGATTTTAATTGGAATTGCATTGAATCTGTATAGCACTTTAGGTAGTATAGCCATTTTGACAATATTAATTCTGCCTATCCAGGAACATGGGAGATCTTTCCATCTTCTAAGGTTTTCTTGAATTTCTTTCTTTAGGGTTCTTTAGTTCTCATTGTAGAGGTCTTTCACCTCTTTTGTGAGATTGATTCCCAAGTATTTTATTTTTTTTGAGGTTATTGTGAATGGGGTAGTTTTCCTAATTTCTCTTTCTGAAGATTCATCACTTTTGTATAAAAATAAATTGGATTTATGAGCATTGATCTTGTAACCTGCTACTTTACTGAATTCACTTATGAGTTCTAAAAGTTTTCTCGTGGAATTTCCAGGTTCCTCTAAATATATAATCATGTCATCAGTGAACAGGGATAGTTTGAGTTCTTCTTTTCCTATTCGTATCCCTTTAATTTCTTTGGCTTGTCTGATTGCTCTGGCTAGAGTCTCAAGGATGATGTTGAATAGAAGCGGTGAAAGAGGGCATCCCTGCCTTTTTCCAGTTTTTAGGGGGAACGCTTTCAGTTTTTCACCATTTAGAATGATATTAGCCATGGGCTTAGCATAGATGGCCTTTATAATGTTAAGGAATGTTCCCACTACCCCAATTTTTTCTAGTATTTTGAGCATGAAGGGATGCTGTATTTTATCGAATGCTTTTTCTGCATCTATTGAAATAATCATGTGAATCTTAACTTTAAGTCTGTTGATATGGTGAATGACATTTATTGATTTCTGAATGTTGAACCAACCTTGCATCCCTGGGATAAAACCCACTTGATCGTGGTGCACTATCTTTTTAATATATATTTGTATGCAATTTGCTAAAATTTTGTTGAGAATTTTTGCGTCGATGTTCATTAAGGATATTGGTCTGAAATTTTCTTTTCTCGATGTGTCTCTGTCTGGTTTAGGTATCAGGTGATATTGGCTTCATAGAACGAGTTTGGGAGGGTTCCCTCCTCTTCTATTTCATGGAATAGTTTGAGGAGTATTAGAATGAGCTCTTCTTTAAAGGTTTTGTAGAACTCGGCTGAGAACCCCATGGTCCTGGACTTTTCTTTGTTGGTAGGCTTTTGATGACCTCTTCTATTTCATTGCTTGAAATTGGTTTATTTAAGTTGTGTATGTCCTCCCCGTTCAGATTAGGTAATTCATATGTCTCTAGAAATTTGTTGATGTCTTCAAGGTTTTCTGTTTTGTTGGAGTATAGGTTTTCGAAATAGCTTCTAATTATGTTTTGTATTTCACTCGTGTCTGTTGTGATGTTTCCTTGTTCATTCCGAATTTTAGTAATTTGAGTTTTCTCCCTCTTTCTCTTTGTTAGTGTGGCTAAGGGTTTATCAATTTTATTTATTTTTTCAAAGAACCAACTATTTATTTTGTTAATTTTTCCAATTGTTTCTTTTGTTTCGATTTCGTTGATTTCGGCTCTGATTTTAACTATTTCCTGTCTTCTACTACTTTTGGTATTGGTCTGCTCTTCTTTTTCTAGCGCTTTGAGCTGTAGTGTTAAGTCGTTTATTTGTTGATTTCTACTTCTTTTTTTGAATGCACCCCATGAAATAAATCTTCCTCTAAGTACTGCTTTCATAGTGTCCCAGAGATTTTGATATGACGTGTCTTTGTTCTCGTTTACTTCTAAGAATTTTTTTTATTTCCCTCCTGATGTCTTCTGTTATCCATTCATCATATAATAGTGTATTATTTAATCTCCAGGTATTGGAGAAGTTCTGTTTTTTACTCTGTCATTTATTTCTAATTTCAATCCATTATGATCTGATAGAGTACAAGGTAGTATCTCTATCTTCTTGTATTTGCTAACAGTAGCTTTGTGGCATAAAATATGGTCTATTTTAGAGAAGGATCCATGTGCTGCTGAGAAGAAAGTGTATTCGTTCTTTGTTGGATGGTATATTCTATATATGTCTGTTAAGTCTAAATAGTTGATTGTGTTGTTGAGATCTATAGTTTCTTTATTCAATTTTTTTTTTGACGATCTATCCAGTGGTGAGAGAGGTGTGTTAAAATCGCATAGTATTATTGTGTTGTGGTCTATTTGATTTCTGGAATTGAGAAGGATTTGTTTGACGTACGTGGATGAGCCAATGTTCGGGGCATAGATATTTATGATTGTTATGTCTTGCTGATTTATGCTTCCCTTAAGCAGCATGTAATGTCCTTCTTTATCCCTTTTGACTAGTTTGGTTTGAAGTCCACATTATCTGAAATGAGGATGGATACTCCAGCTTTTTTGCTGTGTCCGTGTGCATGGTATGTTTTTCCCCATCCTTTCACCTTTAGTCTATGGGTGTCTCTTTCTATGAAATGAGTCTCTTGCAGGCAGCATATTGTTGGATTTTTCTTTTTAATCCAATCTGCCAGTCTTTGTCTTTTGATTGATGAATTCAGGCCATTGATATTCAGGGTTATTATTGTGATATGATTTGTATTCCCAGTCATTTGACTCATATTTGTTTTTGACATGATTTGGTTTCTCCTTTATTTGGCTATTCCTTTAGGCTAGCGCCTCCTGTTGCTGATTTGCATCGTTGTTTTTCATCTCTTCCTCTTTTAATATTTTGCTGAGAATGTTCTGTAATGCTGGCTTTCTTTTTGTAAATTCCTTTAGCTTTTGTTTATCATGGAAGGATCTTATTTCATCGTCAAATTTGAAGGTAAGTTTTGCTGGGTATAAGATTCTTGGTTGGCATCCGTTTTCTTTCAGGGCTTTGTATATGTTGTTCCAGGCCCTTCTAGCTTTTAGGGTCTGGATTGAAAAATCTGCTGATATTCTTATTGGTTTCCCTCTGAATGTAATTTGATTCTTTTCTCTCGCGGCCTTTAAAATTCTGTTTTTATATTGTATGTTAGGTATTTTCATAATAATGTGCCTTGGTGTGGGTCTGTTGTAATTTTGTATGTTTGGAGTTCTATAAGCCTCTTGTACTTGGTTTTCCATTTCATTCTTCAGATTTGGGAAATTTTCTGTTATTATTTCATTGAATAGATTGTTCATTCCTTTGGTTTGTTTCTCTAAGCCTTCCTCAATCCCAATAATTCTTAAATTTGGCCTTTTCATGATATCCCATAATTCTTGCAGATTCTGTTCATGATTTCTTACCATCTTTTCTGTTTGGCCAACTTTGCTTTCAAGATTAAATAATTTGTCTTCAATGTCTGAGGTTCTGTCTTCCCAGTGTTCTATCCTATTGGTTATGTTTTCTATGTAGTTTTTAACTTGGTTTATTGTTTCCTTCATTTCAAGAATTTCATTTTTTTTTTCAGTATCTCTAACTCTTTATTGAAATGATCTCTTGCTTCCCGTATTTGATCTTTTAACTGTTGATTGGTGCGATCATTTAATGCCTGCATTTGCTCTTTCATCTCCTCCTTCAATGCCTGCATTTGCTCTTTCATCTCCTCATTAGCTTCCCTGATCGTTTTAATTACATACATTCTGAACTCCCTTTCTGACATTTCTTCTGCTGTGCAGTCATTGGGTTTTATTGACGTAGTATCTAGGTTTGTTTGGGACATTTTCTTCCCTTGTTTTCTCATATTGGTCAGCTGTCAGTGGGACCCTGAGATATTGCAGTTTTCCGCTATTGGCTTATAGTGTCCCGGTAGATTTCCAGTGTATCACCTCCCAGCCTTCAGTAGCCTGATGTCTTGGAAGAATCTGATAAAGCAGCGCATCCGAAGAAAACTGCCCCTAGCCCCCTACTTGTTCCACAGTTTGGAACTGGTTCTGTGAGGAAATGCTCTCACTGTGGGCCTGCACCGTGCAGCTGGCCGTGTGGGAGGAGCCCACTGCCGGAGTGTGGAAGGCTACCTTGGGAAGACTCTAGCTGCCCTGCCTGGCTCCAATAAGCCACCTCTATCTGGGCCTGCCACCCGGGCCGAGCTTTACCCAGTGGGCAGACTCACCTGTGGCTCTATTTCAGTCCGAGTCTCTCAATGCCTCCCCTTCTTAACTCCTGGGTTCTGGAGCAACTGGGGGTGCAGTCACCCTCTAGGCCGCCATCTTGTATTGCCCTGTGAAGAGAGCCTGCGACTGGAGTGGGCAGAGCTGCCTGAAGAGTTCTCTGGCTGCCCTGCCTTGATCCCAGAGGCTGCTTGCAGATCGAAGCTCTCCGTTGGTTCGGGGACTTGTGGCTGGTTCCATGTAGAAAACCTCTCACTGGGCGGTCTGGTCTGAGAAGCTAGCCTTGAAAGGCACCTCCCACCGCAGGGGTCCAGGCTACTTGGGGAGGTCTCTGGCTGCCCTATCCTGGTCCCTGAAGCTGCTTGTGTGCCGGAGTACATTGCGCTGCACTGGCTCCGGGACTCGGAGCTTGTTCTGGTCAGAAAGGCTCTCACTAGTGGGCCAGTTCCATTCCGAGAACCTGGAAAAGCTGGCTGTGTGGGCGGGGCCCACCGCCGGAGTGCGCAGGGCTGCCTGTGGATGACACTAGCTGCCCTGCCTGGCTCCGATAAGCCACCTCTATCTGGGCCTGCCACCCAGGCCGAGCTTTACCCAGTGGGCAGACTCACCTGTGGCTCTATTTCAGTTTGAGTCTCTCAATGCCTCCCCTTCTTAACTCCTGGGATCTGGAGCGACTGGGAGTGCAGTCTCCCTCTAGGCTGCCATCTTGGATCACCCCGTGAAGAGAGCCTCTCTATCTTCTTGTATTTGCTGACATTAGCTTTGTGGCATAATATTTGGTCTATTTTAGTGAAGGATCCACGTGCTGCTGAGAAGAAAGTGTATTCGCTCTTGGTTGGATGGTATATTCTATAAATGTCTGTTAAGTCTAAATTACTGATTGTGTTATTGAGATCTATGGTTTCTTTGTTCAATTTTTGTTTGGAAGATCTGTCCAGTGGTGAGAGAGGCGTGTTAAAATCACCTAGTATTATTGTGTTATGGTCTATTTGGTTTCTAAAATTGAGAAGGATTTGTTTGACATACATGGATGAGCCACTGTTTGGGGCATAGATGTTTATGATTGTTATTATTGCTGATTTATGCTTCCCTTAAGCAGTATGAAATGTCCTTCTTTATCCCTTCTGACTAATATTGGCTTGAAGTTCATATTATCTGAAATGAGGATGGATACTCCAGCTTTTTTGCTGAGTCCATGTGCATGGTATGTTTTTCCCCATCCTTTCACCTTTAGTCTGTGGGTTTCTCTTTCTATGAGGTGAGTCTCTTGCAGGCAACATATTGTTTGATCTTTCTTTGTAATCCAATCTGCCAGTCTATGTCTTCTGATTGATGAATTCAGGCCATTAACATTCAGGGTTATTATTGGGATATGATTTGTATTCCCGGTCATTTGGTTCATATTTAAAATTTTATTTATTTATTTATTTATTTTTATTTATTTGTTTTTTGACACAACTTTGTTCCTCATTTACTTGACAGTTCCTTTAGGATAATTCCTCCCTTTGCTGATTTGCTCCTTTGTTTTTTATCTCTTGGAATATTTTGCTGAGAATGTTCTGTAATGCTGGCTTTCTTTCTGTAAATTCTTTTAGCTTTTGTTCATCATGGAATGATTTTATTTCGTCGTCAAATTTGAAGGTAAGTTTTGCTGGGTATAAGATTCTTGGTTGGCATCCATTTTCTTTCAGAGCTTGAAAAATGTTTTTCCAGGCCCTTCTAACTTTTAGGGTCTGGATTAAAAAATCTGCTGATATCCTTATTGGTTTCCCCCTGAATGTAATTTGGTTCTTTTCTCTCACAGCCTTTAAAATTCTGTCTTTATTTTGTATGTTAGGTATTTTCATTACAATGTGCCTTGGTGTGGGTCTGTTATAATTTTGTGTATTTGGAGTATATAAGCCTCTTGAACTTGATTTTCCATTTCATTCTTCAGATTTGGGAAATTTTCTGATATTATTTCATTGAATAGATTGTTCATTCCTTTGGTTTGTTTCTCTAAGCCTTCCTCAATCCCAATAATTCTGAAATTTGGCCTTTTCATGATATCCCATAGTTCTTGCAGATTCTGTTCATGATTTCTTACCATCTTCTCTGTTTGTTCAACTTTGTTTTCAAGGTTAAATATTTTGTCTTCAATATCTGAGGTTCTGTCTTCCAGGTTTTCTATCCTATTGGTTATGCTTTCAATGGAGTTCTTAATTTGGTTTATTGTTTCCTTCTTTTCAAGGATTTCTCCTTGTTTTTTTTTTCAGTATCTCTAACTCTTTATTGAAATGATCTTTTGCTTCCTGTATTTACTCTTTTAACTGTCGATTGGTGCTATCATTCAATGCCTGCATTTGCTTTTTCATCTCATCTTTCATTGCCTGCATTTGCTCTTTCATCTCATTGTTTGCTTCCCTGATCATTTTAATTATGTATATTCTGAACTCCCTTTCTGTCATTTCTTCTGCCATGGTGTCATTAGATTTTATTGATGTAACATCTAGATTTGTTTGGGTCATTTTCTTCCCTTGTTTTCTCATATGGTTCAGGAATCAGTGGGTCATTAAGATATTGCAGATTTCCTCTATTGACTTATAATGTCCCTGAAGATTGCTAATATATCCCCTCTTATCCTTCAGTAGCCTGAAATCTAGGAGGAAGTTAATAATGCAGAGCTTCACGAAGAAGCTTCCTCTCTATGGGTGGTGACCCTCAGTTGGGGTATATTCCCTGCTAGATGGGCAGAGGTGCCTCCACTTGTTGACCAATGGTCATCCAAAGGGGAACTAGCCTGCAGGCTGAGGCAAGGCCTGTTTGTGCCTGTGTCTCTGGTTTTACCGTCCTTGTGGGAAATCCTCACCCGGCAGGGAAGACTCACCCGGTGGGGAGGTCTTGCTGATCAGTTCCCCTCCTAGAGGTTCCCCTCAATCTACAACTACTGCCTGGGCTGAGCTGTCTTCCCCTGCAATGTTCCCAGGGGCCCAGACCTACCTCCTGGGCCTGGGAACCTCACCCTTCACAGACGAGTCTCCTTAGGCTGCCTCTCCTCAGAGAATCTGCCCGCAGTCCTGGAAACTTCGCTCTGCCCCTAGGCGTGTCTCTGTGCGGCTCTTCCAGCAAGAAGCCGCCTAGGTCCTGGGACCCTGCTCTGCACCTAATCACCTGGCTATGTGGCCCCTCCTCTGAGCCGCCACCTGGAGCCCTGTACAATAGCTCCGAGACCATATACCCACCACACACCTCTTACTCCGGACAGCTGCCTGGTGTTCCGACGCAGTCACTAGGAGTCCAAGCAACTCACTTCATGTCTCTTTCTCCCGCCAATCACCCATAGCCCTTGGCAGTTACTCTGAGTCCAAGTGACCCACCCTGTTCCTCCTCCTCCTCGGGATAGCCCCCAGGGTGTTCAGGAGCTGTCGCTCGGAGACCAAGAGACCCACCGCGCTCCTCCTCCAGGCAGGTCACCGGTGTTTAGGAGTGGTCGCTTTGAGTCCAAACAACTCACCACTCACCTCCTTCTCTGACAACTGCCTGTGGCTCTGATGCAGTCACTCCTAGACCAAGCAACCCACCGCACTTCTCCTCTTCCTCTGGGAAACCCCCAGTGTTCAGAAGCAATCACTCTGAATCCAAACAGCTCGCCACGCAGCTCCTCCTCAGGCAGCCACCCGGAGCCCCAGTGGTTGCTCCGAGTCCAAGCGCTCTGCTGAGTCGCCTCTTCTAAGATGATCCCAGTTGTCCGTGTTTACTGCTCTAGCAAGTGGAAGGGGTGTCTGGCCGGGCAACTCTACTTCACAAAGTTCCCTGCATTCCAGGCTACTGCCCCATCCGGGACGCCTCTCCAATGGGAGAGACTCACTCGGCGGCTTTGAGTTGGTCCCAAGTCTCTCACTATCTCCTCTTTTGAATCCTGTGTCCTGGAGCAACATGAAATGCAGCCACCCTCTAGTCCACCATCTTGAAAACTCCAGCATCTCTTAAAATAAAAACACCCATCTCTGAAAATAAAAAGTATCCTCAATACTCAAAAATAAATATCTGGATTACTTCATCATTTCTGAAGTAATCCAGATACTTACTGCATTGACAGTTTTTTGTTTACATGCTTGAAGTCTTGTGCCACCATCTTCCCCATTTTCTGATAGGAAATCTGCTGCTATATGACTTGGGTCTTGCCTGTGGGAGAGATCTCATTTCTCTCTCAGTGCTTTTGAAAGTTTTCTTTTCTTTTTAAATTTAACAGCTGTTAAACTTGACTATGATGTGGATTTATTCTGGATTATCCTGTTTAGAGTTTACTCATGTTTTTCAGTCTATGAACTTATGTCTTTTGCCAAATTTGGGATCTTTTTAGTCACTCTTCCTTAGAATTTTTTTTTTCCCTTGGAAATTTTTTAACCCCACCATTTTCTTCTCTCCTGTACTCCAAAGATGTGGATGTTAGATCTTTTGCTAGATTGCCACAGTTCTTGAAGTACTGTTATTTTTCTCTTTTGTGTTTCAGTGTATTTTCTCTTTTTTTCAGATTAGGTTATTTCTATTGCTCAATCCTCAGGTTCACTGACCTTCAGTTCCCTCCATTCTTTTAAACCCATCCATTGAGGTTTTATTTTGGTTGTGTCCTTCTGCAGGAAATCATTTGTCTGTAACTGGAAGTTCCTATTTCGAGGACCCTTTTATTTTTAAAAAAATGTTTCTTTATTTTTCAACATTGCCTGCCTGCATTTTGTTTATTTCCTTGATCTTTCTCAATAGGTGTTGTTCCCTCATATATACCAAAAAGAGCAGAGAATGGATAAATTTGCTGAAGGCCTTTCCAATAGATGCAATATTTTTATACAGGTAGTTACATCTTTTTTCTTAGAATATTGTGGGTGTAAATTCCTTTGTTAATTTATAGAAGTTACACTTAAAAAAACTGAGAAAGGATAAAGATATGGGTTTTTTGTTAAAAACAAATTGTTTCAGTTATGTGTGCTTTGTTAATTTGGATTTCCTAATACCTAAATCTCTGTATTCTTTTTAAGCATGACTTTTTAACTGCATGTCATAAATCTTAATATTATATTTTCATTATCAGTTCAAAATATTTTTAAATTTTTATTCTGATGTAGATCTGTGGATTTTTAAATGGTATTTCTTAATTTTCAAATATGTGAGGATTTCCTAGTTATCTTTTTATTAAAAATTTGTAATGGCCTAGCCTGTGCTCAGCTTTCAAAAACATGTCATGTTTACTTGGAAAGAATATAAAATTTATATCTGTCAGTTGCATTGTTCTGTACATGAAAAGAAGGTTATGTTTATAAATGATTGTGCTTTGTGTATTCAATTAGTTACTGAAAGAGTTGGATCAGAATTGTCTACCATTTTGTGAATATTTCTATTTAGTTGTGTACTGTGAGTTTTTGTTTTATGTTTTGAGTCTATATAATAAAGTTTAGAATTGTTTAAAGAAAAGTAAGGAAGTGACATTAAGTCTCCAAACATCATTGGACTTCCTGGACTCATACATAATTATAGTACTTTTGTAAAATCACAAAGACAATAAGAGGTTGTGATATTTCCTTTCTTAAAGTTTTTTTTTTTTTTTCAGTAAAAACTTGGGCTTGTAATCCCTGGAGCCAGGCAGGGTTTCTGCTACCTGTTTGTCCTGATTCACTTTCTCATTCACACCAGGGGATCAGCCAAAATATATTTGGACAAAAACAGCAATTTTGTCCACCCAAATCCACTTCCTTTTTGTCCCCCATCACCACTTCAATTTGACCGTAATTGTACCATTCTCATAACAACATCCATATAACTGAATCTCTGCAGAGTGTTTATAAGAGTGTTTTCATACAAAGCCACTGACAGTACTGAGCAGATCCTGCAAGTCAGCATCTCACAAAAGAGACAGACATCAAGGGGAATGATTCTTGGCAGCTCCAAATCAAACTTGCAACTGATTACCACTTCTGCATTTCTGAATTTTGACACAGCAGTCTATATTTCTTCTACATGCTTTCTATGCTCTAAGTCTTAGGATGGTCATTCCCTCCTGGCCTGCCTGGAATATTAAAGAGAAAACTGAGGCTGAAAGGGTAAAACAGACTTATAAAAGCATATCCAATCTGTAATGATGCATTGTTCTTCTATTGTCTTAATGCAATATTGTTTTTGAAGTTATTTGCTCTTTTTAATGCCCTTCTCATGACTTTCTAAAGCATATTTTGACTGTATTATCCTTTTAAATGAAAAAACCAAGTAAGTTAATCTTGGGCATGTGATTTTTACCCAAATACTGAACATTTTTTATGTTAGAAGGTGGTCTGACCACCTACTAACACAAGAACTTGTAGTCAGATGGCTATTTGAATCCTAGCTGGTCCTTTAACTCACTGTGTTACCACAGGGCTAATCACTGTTACCTCTCTCAGCCCTATTAGTAAAATAAAGACTGTAATACCTTCCTTGCTGGGCAATTATGAAGATTAAGTTAGATATTCCATGGAGAAATCAGTCATTTTCCTTAGAGACAGTAAATACTCATTAGGTACAGTTGTTATTATTATTTTATTGACCTTTGGTGACTTTCCTCCATGACTTCTTGACTCATTCACTGTTCACTAGCACACTATGGTACTGATCTGCTTATTGTGGAAAATAGTCAGTCACCCCATCACTTTTACCCTTCATACCACCTTAACCAACTGTCAAATGGGGCCTTACCAAAGTGGAACACCTGAATGAGAGTGCTCCGACAACTCACTCCTGTGATGTGCAAAGAGCTCACATCTGTGTGTTCTTGCCAAAGTGTTTAGCTGGAATCTATTTGTGAGGAACAATCAGCAACTCAGAAAAAGGGGCATTCTGTGAGACAACTGATCCCAGACTCAAGAAAAAATGAGTCCTTAAAAACAAACCAGAAAAAAGAGGAGGGGCCATTCTGTCCCAAGACAAATACCACAGGCAAATGAGGAGTAGATCTTGGTACACATCAAAGCACACTGGAGCAAAAGAGGGAATGACTTAGGTAGGTAAATTAATGGTAACTCTTAGGGCATGCCATTGGTACAATAGCTATTATCAGTAAAATATGAACAATAATTCTACTGTAAAAAAGTGTCCTTAGCCTTTTGAGCTGCTGGGATTGTGGCTAAGTACCACTGTGCTCAGCAAATGCTGTGTCTTTTTAAGCTTTTGTAATATAATCTTAATTGGGTTGTGATAGCAGAAATATCATTTGTATTACAATTTGTTCTTTCTCTTTGTATTTGCCTATAAGCCATAAGTTCTTTGAGGACAGAGGCTTATTCTGGTTTTTTTCTCTGACCTTTAAACTATGTGATACATGGTAGGAATGCAGGTTATGTTTGCTTTGTACCACAGATAAATTGATGAATGGCCACTGATTGCTTTTAAGGAACTCTCAGCATTTTCTTGAAGGATAATCCAAGTACACCAATGTCAATCATGCAAAGTGAAATGAGAAGAAAGGTGAAGATGTCACTCAAAGTCTTGTTTCAGAATTGACCTCAAACACTCTTGGGTAAAGAAATCTGCAAAAAGAGCAATATTTGTTCAAACCTTTGGGCAACATCAAAACATAGTCCTCATTCCACAGAGCCTGAAGCTAAGACTCTTGAAGGGAAAGTGACCGAGTCCAGATTTGAGGGTCGGTGGTGGCTCAGTGGTGTTCCCACTCTATGCCTCCGCACTGGGACTCTGTCTTTGGGAGGACAGAGTTTTGAGGTGTGGATCTCAGCACTGCCTCAGTGTTAGACTCTCCTTCTCCCCCTTATCCTGACCTGGTTGGGCAAAGGTTACTCTGGGTCTCAAGTGACATGTGTGGCACTAATAAAAACCACTGTACATTAATCACATCATCTTTTTCTGTATCATTGATACTTTGACATCTTTGGGTCTTACTGATCCAGTAGGGACTTTACTCCACCCCCAGACTTAGCTAATTCCTAGAGATGGCAAACAATTCTCGCCTGAGTAGGACTTTTCAAATGTGAGTCAGTCAAGGCAGAACCCATACCCTCAACATCCTCCTTTACTGAGATCGCACTCCCTGGGCCATCATCCACCTGTCCTAATCCCCTTTGGATCAGACAGCAGATTATAAAGTTCAGTACTGTGTACCAGAGCCTACTGAAATTATTTAAGTCAGCTAACCATAAACCTGTCTACCCCACCCTACCTCTTCCTTCTCATGGAAAGCACACTAAGGACTCTTGCTCACATTTTCCTCTCCCTTCCTCTGTCTCTGACTGACCCCAGTGCTCCAACCCCTATGTTGCACTCATGCCATGTGGTGCCCCCTTTAACTGGGAAGAGAACATTGTAAGGAATCCAGCCTTCTAACCACCTGTCAATCTGTGTTCTGCCCACCTCTCCCGTTACAGGAATTTCCAGCTTATGTTGCCGTAATCTTCCTGCCTCCCACATTATGTTCTAATATGTCATTGGTCCATCAGTCAGTCTGTAATAATTCTCCTCCGTGATTGGTTCCTCCCAGCCCACGAAATCCCAATATCTGAGGAGAAACCATGTGCCATGTTCTTCTTTTCTTCTTTCCTTTTCCCCGAGTGGACATGAATCATCCGCATAAAATAAAAGTTTCTCGTGTGATACCTGTCTGTGGAGCGTTTCTCTGGGAGCTATTCGAACCATAACTGCCACTAACAAACATTATGAGCTACCTCTTCAGTGGCAGTTTACTCTGAACTTTTGAACTTGCCACTCCTAAAAAAATAATGAATACTATGTTTTAAAACACACATATTTTATGGACTTGAAGATTTGACAATGGACTTTGCAGACACTCTGGGGTATGGGATCTGCCCATTGATAGGCTGCCTCTTCCTCTCCCCTTCAAATAGGTTGACTTGTCTATTTTCCTGTTTACATGGTAAGAATTTTTATACTAGGGATTGAACAAAGGGTGTTTAACCACTGAGAAACATCCACAACCATTTTTATTTTTTTATTTTGATATAGGTTCCTTTCTAAGTTGCTCAGTGCCTCACTAATTTGCTGAGGTTGACTCTGAACTTGAGATCTTCCTGCCTCAGCTTCCCAAGCTGCTGGGAATACAGCCATAAGCCATTGTTCCTGGCTACATGGTAGACCTCTTAATACATCACATGGATCATGGCAGTTGCCTGCTTAAGATACTACCATGACATCCCAGAAACCAAGGTTCTAATAGCCTGGAAGGACCTGCACCCTGAAGAACTGTAGGCCTTATCTGTTCCACCAACCTTTGGTGTTCTTGGACCCTTCCAGGTCTCATCAATTGATAGACCTATTCCTGCTATCTGAAACACTTTTCCCCACTAATCCCCACAGCACAAACCCTCACTTCACTCACATCTTTGCTCAAATGCCACCTTCTCAGTGGGGATTACTTGTCTTCCTTGGCCTACTCTCCTTGGTTCCATCACACTTATCACCCTTGAATATACAATATAATTCATTAATTATGCTTTTTGCTCTTTCTCTCTTCTTCCTCTTTCTACTTCCCTGCAATTACTTGTCAGCTCCACAGATTGCAAACTTTGGTCCCTTGATATATTCCAAGGACCTAGAAAAGAAATGGCATAGAGTAGACCTAAAATAAATATTATTGAATAAATGAATGTCCTCATAACACTTTGTGGAACAAAATAGCTGCTTTGTTAAAAGAGAGTTTGAAGAAAAAATAAAACTTGCCTATGGTACCTTGACCCTCTTCATATTGTCTGAGGGTAAAGCACATTGGTAAAAATAAGTTTTGGGGGAGGTTGTCCATCAAGGACCCTGAGAAGAGTCAAGTGAATATCACTTGTGCTCTGGGCAAGATGAAGACTCAAAATAAGAAATATAATCATTCAACCACCAAGAAAATAAAATTGGGGAGAAAGTGCCATTAACTGGGTAGGAAAATCAGGCCTGGTTGTTGGATCTTGTAGGAAATAAACCAGTCTATTTTCAACAGGTAAGAAACATATGGAAGTAACATGTTAGATGTTCAAAGAGCCCTTCACCCTTAGTTCTTTATAAAACAATGTGTTGAAACCAATAGTTAGCATAATATGGGGTGGGCAGTATGGGTTGTTCAAATGAAAAAGAAGATACTGTAGGGGCAGGGAGGAGACAGAGGTAACTCTGAAAAGAATAGTATCAGCTGCCAGTTTCACTGAGTAGCACTGGTGAGGTTTTTATAAGTGTTCTGGAGGAAAATATGCCCAGTCATCAGCAATGCAGCATGTGACCTTGGAACTTCACAAGTATTGGCATGTCAGGACAATGGAGGCAGATGTCAGAGGTGTTCAGGGTTGAGCATGTGGGCACACCACATGCTCAATGAGTCACACTGGGGCAGACCATGGAAATTTATCTAAGGGAAAATGAAATGGAGAGGTCAGCTCTCATCCAAGGAAAGGACCATGGAGGCACTCAGCACTGCTGCTGGATCACCTCAGTCATCACAAGGAAGTAAATCCAGTCATCAGAAGACATAGATCATTATTACTTGGATTTCTTAAATGCCTCCTCTTTCCTCTTCCATTGTTCTCCCTCCCTAGCCTGCCCCCTTGGACCAGATGTTCCTCTTAATTTTCCCTGTACCCTCTTATAACTCTGTGCTTTTGAACATCAACATGACCTCCACTGCTAGTACCACCATGTCATGAATTCTCTGTACCAATTTCCAACTCATAAACCTCCTTCTCTACAGGTCTTCCCCAATCATGCACTTGGCCATGCCTTCTCAGCAGTAATGCAATCTTTCTACTTAGATCACCAAAAAACTCAAGTTAAAATGATCTGTTTAATGTTCATATTATGCACCATGATCTTGCAAAAGAAAGTGATGTTTCTGACACTATACATGCTCAATGGTTACTGTATTTTTGGAATGCATTAATGGAGTGCATGGGGAGCAGATCAATTCCCAACCACAAGACAGAGTCAAAGAACAATAAATAAATGACTTCTCCATAAATGCTCAAACACATTCTCACACACTCTCAACCCTAATCTCAATACTCTGTGAATTTTCTTATCTACAGCTTGTGAGGTAGTATTGTTTTGTACATGTATGTTCTGCTTTTATCCATTTCATAATGCTTGAAATAGAAAGGACAGAACCCCAATTGGTGGGGAAGGTTTAATTTTGTCTCATATATCTTATTATTTTCATTTTATCCCTTTTTTCCCCATTCCTTTTCTTCTTTCTTCCCCTGCTTCTTCACCCTTCTGCATCTCTGTCAACAAATCAGAATTGGCTACTCTAGCAAATGTTTACTCACATGTCTACCACACTGTTATTGGGATTAAAATTAGAAGAAAGTGATTTATAAGATAGAAAATTGTTAGATAAATCACCCAACGCACAAATCATAAGCTTTTTCTCCTCTTTGCACATTCACACACTCAGTAGAGAATGAATCTGACTAAGAGATGCCAACAGTTTGATGGTGTCCTCCATAGAAACAGCACTGATGGTGTAGGCCTTCAGCAGAGCCTGGAGCAGACACCCAATGCCTTCAAACTGAAAATACAGCAAGATTAACATGGCCCTCACAAGCTCAGGGTCCTCAATCACTGGCTCCTGGGCCCATCAAATCATGGTCTTAGAGATCAACTGCTGAAGTCTGGCTGCAGAATTATTGTGAGCAATGTTCAAAGGGAAAACAGAGGAGAAGACATCAGTTGGACATTTCAGCACCCTATGCAACCACCCCAAGCTACCACCTCTATTTGTACTGGAACCAAAGTAGCTCTTCCAGGAAATGTTTCCTTCTTAAAATTTTATTTTGTAGCTTGATTCTCTAAGATACAGAAAATAACCATTTATTCAGGTACATTCCATTTTTTCCTTCCATTCAGTGATATACAGAAATTTTGGAAAAGCTAATGCTTTCTTCTGTTTGAAAGGTGTGGGTTTGTATTGCCCTCACTAGAGACATTACCTTTTTTGTACTACCCATGTCCTTCTTTCTCACTCTTAATTCACCCTCTGGGTTATGAATTTTTCAAGACCATCACTGGACTGATAGACATGCTCAGCTGCTTCCAAGGTGTCAATCCATTGATGGAACCACTGTATAGTGCCATTTGGTAATAATTTTCTCTGGGAAATCTTTCCATTTGTTAATCTTTAATATTCCAAAAGGGAATGGCCTGTCAATTGCTGAACCTCTAGAAAGTATGTTGTAAGACATAAAAGTGAACTGTTGGCATCTCTTGGTCAGATCCATTCTCTACTGGGTGTGTGAATGTGCAAAGAGGAGGAAAAGCTTATGATTTGTGTGTTGGGGTGAGTTATCTAACAACAATTTTCTATCTTATAAATCTCTTTCTTCTAATTTTAATCCTAATAAAACTATGGTAGTCATGTTAGTAAACATGTGGATATCTGGATTATAGGATTGTTTAATTAGGAGGTAGTTTTATATAGAGTTTATGTTTTTAGACTAAATAAGAAAGTTGCTCAACAGCCAAAGAAGCCCATTTTATAGCTAGGTTCTTGGGTAGTGGGTCATGGCAGCAAATAGCTTAAAAAATATTTTTTAAAAATGAATCAAACAACATTACCCTATGTAAATTTATGATTACAAAAATGGTATGCCTTTACTCCATGTACAAACAGAAACAACATTATCCCATTTGTTTACAATAAAAAAAATCTCTCAGTAGTGTGCAGTTATATATATAAACATGGGATAACAAAGTCACATTAAAGTATGTGGCAGTTTTGGGCAAACACTTGGCAGTGGAAAATATATTTCAGAATTTGATTTAAAGCCTGTCATTAGAAGACTTTCTAAAGTTTTTATCCCAAATGGTGGATGTTAGGGGGAAAGCAAGAAATTCAGAGAGAAAGAATAGGACACAAGAAGGTTTAGTGATTACAGTACTGCAGTATGTGCATGTGTATCTGAGCTAGTCATTAATCCACTTGTAAAGTTTAGGGATGTAAAAATAAGATGGTATCTAAATATTAGCAAAAAATTAACTATATGATATTTATGAGGAAAATACAGAAAGAGGTAAAAATCTGGACTGCAGAAGTGTTGAAAAGTGATTTAAAAATATTTCAGTTAAACAAAACAAAACCAAAAACATTGATGTTACATAAATATAAGGCAGTATAGACAAGGAAAGAAACTGCTGACTTAATTAAGTAGAAAGAAGGAAGCAATGAAATCAATCATGGAAACCTAGAGTAGGCTGTTTGAGGGAAAAACAAATAAATAGAATAACCAGGTTATGTCATTGACAGAACACAGAAATATTCCTTAGGGAAGAAAAAAGGTGTAAAAATATGCAGGTTTCTACATATCACTTATGTGTATTTTAAACTTAGCAAAACTTCATGGTGCTTGCAAACCCATTGACTAGAAATGATGAAAACAGACTAGCAGTTCACAATAATGTTTCCACACTAAGAATAAGTGTATTAATAAGATAAAGAGGGATGAGGAGAGATTACACACAGAGGCAGGTTATACTCCTATGTACTACTGCATGAGGGTAAGTCTTAATATTTAAATCCATCTGGAGATGGCCTCATTAGTAAGTCATCTCAACCAAAGAAACAGGAAAGTCTTCCAGGAAATGGAGACTACTGTTTTTATTAAACAAATATATATAAGAAATATGTGCCATTAGTGATCAGATTTAAAATTATACTAAATTTGCAATTTCACATTAAAATATGAATGCAAAATTCAAATTTTGTGATATTAGAATTGTTTAACACAAAGGACAATGTACCTATAGTACAGTAGAACTGAACATGTAGTTAAAGTTCATAACAAATGTTTCTCATATGACAAAAGGAATGAGCAATTCAATTAAGAATATCAGGTTAAGAGTTTCTGTTGTCTTAAAGTCTGTGTGTTATTTTCTTTCTATCAAATATCTTTTCTGGAAAATGCATTGATTTGATTTTTGATGAAATTGTAAATGAGAAATTCTGTACAGAACATAGAAAACAAAAGTGTCAATATCTACTTTGGGGTATATAGAAATGCTGAAAGTTAATGCTCTCCTAATTTGTTCTTTAATTTAACATTTTAAGTCTAATCCCATCACATTATAAGTCTGTGACACAAGCATGTCCTCCTGTCATTGCTCCTGACCCAGATCATGGTTGGGTCCACTAAATTCCTAAACCAAATCAGTACTGGGCAGTGATCTTCTGGAGGATCACCAACCACACTCTCTCTTTTTTATTTTTTATTATTATTTTTTAAATTTATTTTTACTGTAAACAAATGGGATACATGTTGTTCCTGTTTTTACATGGAGTAATAACAGACCATTTGCGTAATCATACATTTACATAGGGTAATGATGTTTGATTCTTTCTGTTATTTTGTCCTTCCCCCCATCCTTCCCACCCCTCTTTTCCCTTTATACAGTCCCTCCTTTTTCCTTTCTTGCACCATTATATGTCACCCCCCATTATATGTCATCATCCGCTTATCAGCAAGATCATTTGTCCTTTGTTTTTTTGAGACTGGCTTACATCACTTAGCATGATATTCTCCAATTTCATCCATTCATCTGCAAATGCCATAATTTTATTATTCTTTATAGCTGAGTAATATTGCATTGTATATATATATATAAATATATGTATATATGTATATGTATATATATGTGTGTGTGAATATATATATATATATATATATATATATATATATATATATATATATCACAGTTTCTTTATCCATTCATCAATTGAAGGACATCTAGGTTGGCTCCACAATCTGGATATTGTGAATTGAGCAACTATGAACATTGATGTGGCTGCATCTCTGTAGTATGCTAATTTTAAGTCCTTTGGGTATAGGCCAAGGAGTGGGATAGCTGGGTCAAATGGTGGGCCCATTCCAAGTTTTCTAAGGAATCTCCACACTGCTTTCCAGAGTGACTGCACTAATTTGCAACCCCACCAGCAATGTATGAGTATACCTTTGTCCCCACATCCTCGCCAACACCTATCATTGCTTGTATTCTTGATATTTGCCATTCTAATTGGGGTGAGATGGAATCTTAGGGTAGTTTTGATTTGCTTTTCTCTTATTACTAGAGATGTTGAACACTTTTTTATATATCTGTTGATTGCTTGTACATCTTTTTCTGTGAAGTGTCCATTTCCTTAGCCCATTTGTTGATTGGATTATTTGTATTCTTGGTGTAGAGTTTTTTGAGTTCTTTATATATTCTGGAAATTAGTGGTCTATCTGAAGTATGAGAGGCAAAGATTTTCTCCCACTCTTTAGGTTCTCTTTTCACATTGATGTTAGTTTCCTTTGCTGAGAGAAAGCTTTTAGTTTGAATCTATCCCAGTTATTGATTCTTGCTTTTATTTCTTGTGCTATGGGAGTCCTGTAAAGGAAGTCTGATCCTAAGTGGACATGTTGATGATTTGGACCTGCTTTTTCTTCTATAAGATGCAGTGTCTCTGGTCTGATTCTGAGATCCATGGTCCACTTTGAGTTGTGCTTTGTGCAGGGTGAGTGATAGGGGTTTAGTTTCATTCTGTTGCATATGGTTTTCCAGTTTTCCCAGCACCATTTGTTGAAGAGGTTATCTTTTCTCCATTGCATATTTTTGACCCCTTTGTCTAGTATGAGAAAATTGTATTTATTTGGGTTTGTGTCCATGTCCTCTATTTTGTACCATTGATGTAACTGTCTATTTTGGTACCAATAAAATAACTTTTGTTAGTATTGCTTTGTAGTATAGTTGTAATTCTGGTATTGCGATATCCCCTGTTTCATTCTTTCTGCTAAGGATTGCTTTAGCTATTCTGGAGTTTCTTATTCTTCCAGATGAATCTCATGATTGTTTGCTCTATTTCTGTAAGGTACATCATTGGAATTTTAATTGGAATTGCATTGAATCTGCATAGCATTTTTGGTAGTATGGCCATTTTGACAATATTAATTTTGCCTATCCAAGAACATGGGAGATCTTTCCATCTTCTAAGATCTTCCTCAATTTCTTTCTTCAATGTTCTGTAGTTTTCCTTGTAGAGATATTTTACCTCCTTGGTTAGATTGATTACCAAGTATTTTTTTTTTGAGGCTATTGCAAATGGAGTTGTTTTCCTCATTTCCCTTTCAGCTGTTTCATCACTTGCGTATAAAAATGTTTTAGATTTATGCTTGTTGATTTTATAGCCTGCTATTTTGCTGAATTCATTGATGAAGTCTAGAAGTTTTCTGGTGGTGGTTTTTGGATCCCCTAAATATACAATCATGTCATCTGCAAATAGTGACAGCTTTAGTTCCTCTTTTCCTATTCGTATCCCTTTAATTTCTTTGGTTTGCCTAATTGCTCTGGCTAGAGTTTCGAGGACAATGTTGAATAGAAGTGGTGAAAGAGGACATCCTTGTTTTGTTCCCATTTTTAAAGGGAATGGATTCAGTTTTTCTCCATTAAGAATGATGTTGTCCATGGGCTTAGCATAAATAGCCTTTACAATATTCAGGTATGTTCCTACTATCCCTATTTTTTCTAGTGTTTTGAGCATGAAGGGGTGTTGTATTTTGTTGAACAATTTTTCTGTGACAATTGAAATAACCATATGATTCTTCTCCTTAAGTCTATTGACATGATGGATAACGTTTATTGTTTTACGAATGTTAAACCATGCTTGCATTCCAGGGATGAGCCCCACTTGACCATGGTGCACAATTATCTTAATATGTTTTTGGATATGGTTTGCCAATATTTTGTTAAGGTTCTTTGCATCTATATTCATCAAGGATATTGGTCTAAAATTTTCTTTTCTTGATGGGTCTTTGCCTGGTTTGGGTATGAGGGTGATATTAGCTTCATAGAATGAGTTTGGTAGGGTACTCTCCTTTTCTATTTCCTGGAATACTTTGAGAATTATTGGAATGAGTTCTTCTTTGAAGGTCTTGTAGAATTCGGCTGAGAATCCATCTGGTCCTGGGCTTTCCTTGGATGGTTGATTTTTAATGGCTTCTTCTATTTCATTGCTTGATATTGATCTGTTTAAATTGTGTATGTCCTCCTGGTTCAGTTTGGGATGAGCATCTGTCTCTAGAAATTTGTCAATGTCTTCGGTAGTTTCTATTTTGTTGGAATACAGATTTTCAAAGTAGCTTCTCATTATGTTATGTATCTCAATGGTGTCTGTCGTGATAATTTCTTTTTCAACATGAATTTTAGTAATTTGAGTTTTCTCCCTCCTTCTCTTCATTAGTGTGGCTAAGGGTTTGTCTATTTTGTTTACTTTCTCAAAGTACCAAACTTTTGTTTTGTCAATTTTTGAATTGTTTCTTTTGTTTCAATTGCACTGATTTCAGCTCTGATTTTAATTATTTCCTGTCTTCTCCTACTTTTGCTGTTATTCTGTTGTTCTTTTTCTAGGGCTTTGAGCTGTAATGTTAGGTGTTTTAGTTGTTGACTTTTCATTCTTTTCTGGAATGTGCTCCATGCAATGAATTTTCCTCTTAGTACTGCTTCCATAGTGTCCCAGAGATTTTGATGTGCTGTATCATTGTTCTCATTGACCTGTAAGAATTTTTATCTCCTCCCTGATGTTTTCTGTTATCCATGTTTCATTCAATAGCATATTATTTAGCCTCCAGGTGTTGGAGTAATTTCTCTTTTTTATTTCGTCATTGATTTCTATTCTCAGTCCACGATGATCTGATAGATTACAAGGCAGTATCTCTATTTTTTGGCATTTCCTAAGGGCTGCTTTGTGGCATAACATATGATCTATTTTTGAGAACGTTCCATGTGCTGCTGAGAAGAAAGTGAATCCACTTGCTGATGGATGGAATATGTGATATATATCTATTAAGTCTAGGTTATTGATTGTGTTATTGAGTTCTATGGTTTCTATTGTTGGATTTTGTTTGCAAGATCTATCTAGTGGTGACAGTGGTGCATCAAAGTCACCCATAATTATTGTGTTGTGGTCTATGTAATTCCTGAAATTGAGAAGGATTTTTTTGATGTACAGGGATGCACCATTGTTTGGGGCATAAATATTTACTATCATTATGTCTTCCTGATTTATGGTTCCCTTAAGCAGTATGAAATGTCCTTCTTTATTCCTTCTGCCTAACTTTGACTTGAAGTCCACTTTATCTGATATAAGGATGGAAACCTCGATATTTACTGAGTCCATGTGCATGGTAGGTTTTTTCCCATCCTTTCACCTTTAGTCTGTGACTGTCTTTTTCTATGAGATGAGTCTCTTGCAGGCAGCATATTGTTGGGTCTTTCTTTTTAATCCATTCTGCCAGTCTATGTCTTGTGATTAATGAGTTTAGGCCATTAACGTTCAGAGTTATTATTGAGATATGATTTGTATTTCCAGTCATTTGGGCTTATTTTTGGTTTTTAAGTTGGCTTATTTTCTCCTTTGAGTGGTTTTTCTCTAAGGCAGTTCCTCCCTTTGCTGACCTACATTGTTGTTTTTCATTTCCTCCTCATGGAATATTTTGTTGAGCACATTCTGTAGTGCAGGCATTCTATTTGTAAATTCTTTTAACTTTTGTTTATCATGGAAGGATTTTATTTCATTTTCAAATATGTAGGTTAATTTTGCTGGGTATAGGATTCCTGGTTGGCAACCATGTTCTTTCAGAGCTTGAAATATGTTGTTCCAGGCCCTTCTTGCTTTTAGAGTCTGGGTTGAGAATCTGCTGCTCTCCGTATTGGTTTCCCCATGTATGTAATCTGATGCTTTTCTCTCACGGCTTTCAAAATCTTTATTTTGAATGTTAAGCATTTTTTTATTATAATGTGCCTTGGTGTGAATCTGTTGTGATTTTGTGCATTTGGTGTTCTGTAATCCTCTTGTGCTTGATTTTCTATTTCATTCTTCATGTTTGGGAAATTTTCTGATATTATTTCATTGAATAGGTTGTTCATTCCTTTGGTTTGTATCTCTGTGCCTTCCTCAATCCCAATAATTCTTAAATTTGGTCTTTTCATGATGTCCCATAGTTCTTGGAGATTCTGTTCATGATTTCTTACCATCTTCTCTGTTTGGGCAACTTTATTTTCAAGATTAAATATTTTGTCTTCATTGTCTGAGGTTCTGTCTTCCAAATGGTCTAGTCTTTTGGTGATGCTTTCCATTGAGTTTTTTATTTGGTTTATTGTTTCCTTCATTTCAAGGATTTCCATTTTTTTTGAGAATTTCTATCTCTTTGTTGAAATGATCTTTTGCTTCCTGCAGGTGCTCTTTCAGCTTATTGGTATTATCACTCATTGCCTGCATTTGCTCTCTTATCTCATCCTTTGCTTTGCGAATCATCTTAATCATGTATAATCTGAAGTCCTTTACTGACATTTCTTCTAACATACTGTCATTGGATTCTATTAATATAGAATTCTAGATTTGTTTGGATCATTTTCTTCCCTTGGTTTTTCATGTTGTTCATGTATCTTCCCCTCTACCAATGCAGATCTGGGATATTGCAGATTTCCCCCTATAGGCTTATAGTGGCCCTATAGGTTTCCAAAACCCTTCTCTTTAAGGAGAAATCAATATTAGCAGTGCCCAATTCAGACACTATGCAATCCTAGACCAAAGAGCCCCTATGAGGACAATAACAAAATTGTCATAATAAACAGAGTTAGTTCAAATATTATCTTCAGTGAAACAAAGAGATTTGCAATAAGGTCTGCAGTTTCAAATGAAGGACAAAGAGGATGCAGAGGGATGTAGAATGTGACTGTCAATGGGATAAGAAAAGAATATACAGAGGTTCTAGAAAATAGAAGGGTGAAAGTGTAATCAAAAGAAATTGGATATTGGCATGCAAAAAAGGGAGAAAGACTCTGAGGTAACAGGTTAACAAAAGGGAAATAGAGGAAGAAAAGTAATGAAATAAAAACAATTTTTTTCAATAAGGAGAAAAAAGAAAATCTACAGTATAACAGTCATATATTAATGAAACCTCCTAGTGTTCAGTAGCCTGATGCATGAGAGGTATCTGACAATGAGCTTCAAGCGTCCAGCAGGCTTCTCAGGATGGGATTTGCCCCACCTGAAGATGGGAGATACGGCTTCCAGGATTATCCAAGATGGTCGCTCTGGCTTCAAAATGTGTTGGCAAATGGGAAGCTGCAGCTCAGAGGTGGACGTGGTCTGCTGGAAGTCGTGGAGGCGGGATGCGGTTGGTCCGGCAGGGGTCCTGGAGGACCGGTGTGTTTGGTGTGGTTGTGGGATCCTGGAGGTCAGGTGCAATGAGTTGGTCTGGGATCCCGGTTATAGGGCACAGTCAGTTGGTCTGGGGGTTCTGGCTGCAGGAAGCAGTAGGTCATTGTGAGGGCCCCTGAGGTAGGGAGGGATAGGTTGGACTGAGGGATCCTGGAGACAGGGCTCAGTCAGACCGGCCAGGGGTCCTACAGGGCCTGGCAGTTGTCTCAAAATGGTGGCAGCCACATGTAATCAAACCTGCAGGTACTGTCACAGTAAACTTCCAGGCAACAGCAGGCAGCTGGTGCTCCACTGGTGGTGGGTGATCAGGTTGCTGACTGTTGTTGGACGATTAGGAGGAGAACCTAGTGCATTGGGTGATGGATAAGTGTAAGGCAGGCGATGGACAGGCGAGAGGCAGGCAAATGGCAGATGATAGATGCCTGACAGTAAGCAATCTGCACTCAAAAAAGGCATTGATATGCTGGCAGACTGCAGGAAATCACAGTAGAGAAATGGGGTAAACAGCAGGGAATTGATAAGCAGCAAAAACTGCCTCACCGGGAAACAGATATCCTTTGCTTGAAACCGGAGTTACAGAGTGACAAGGAACGCAGCCTCCCTGTATTCAACCATCTTGGATCCCACAATTTTCTTAATAAGGTTTGCCAATATTTTCTTAAGGATCTTTGCATTTGTATTCAACAAGGATATTGGTCTAAAATTTCCTTTCCTTGAAGTGTCTTTGCCTGGTTTGGGTATGAGGGTGATATTAGCTTCATGGAATGAGTTTGGTAGGGTACTCTCCTTTTCTATTTCCTGGAATACTTTGAGAAGTATTGGAATGAGTTCTTCTTTCAAGGTCTTGTAGAACTCAGCTGAGAATCCATCTGGTCCTGGGCTTTTCTTGAATGGTAGACTTTTAATGGCTTCTTCTATTTCATTGCTTGATATTGATCTGTTTAAATTGTGTATGTCCTCCTGGTTCAGTTTGGGATGAGCATCTGTCTCTAGAAATTTGTCAATGTCTTCGGTAGTTTCTATGTTGTTGGAATACAGATTTTTGAAGTAGCTTCTCATTATGTTATGTATCTCAGTGTTGTCTGTCGTGATATTTCTTTTTTCATCACGAATTTTAGTAATTTGAGTTTTCTCCCTCCTTCTCTTCATTAGTGTGACTAAGTGTTTGTCTATTTTCTTTACTATTTCAAAGAACCAACTTTTTCTTTTCTCAATTTTTGAATTGTTTCTTTTGTTTCAATTTCATTGATATCAGCTCTGATTTTAATTATTTCCTGTCTTCTCCTACTTTTGCTGTTATTCTGTTGTTCTTTTTCTAGGACTTTGAGCTGTAATGTTAGGTGTTTTAGTTGTTGACTTTTCATTCTTTTCTGGAATGTGCTCCATGCAATGAATTTTCCTTTTAGTACTGCTTTCATAGTGTTCCAGAGATTTGGATATGTTGTATTATCATTCTCATTTACCTCCAAGAATTTTTTTATCTTCTCCCTGATGTTTTCTGTTATCCATGTTTCATTCAGTAGCATATTATTTACTCTTCAGGTGTTGGAGTAATTTTTGTTTTTTATTTGTTATTGATTTCTACTCGATTCATTATGATTTGATAGAACACAAGGCAGTATCTCTCTGTATTTTTTTTTTCATTTCCTAAGGGCTGCTTTGTGGCATAACATATGATCTATTTTTGAGAACATTCCATGTACTGCTGAGAAAAAAGTGAATCCGCTCACGGATGGATGGAATATGTGATATTTGTCTCTTAAGTCTAGATTATTGATTGTGTTATTGTGCTCTATGGTGTCTTTGGTTGGATATTGTTTGCAAGATCTATCTAGTGGTGACAGCGGTGTGTTAAAGTCACCCAGAATTATTGTGCTCTGGCCTATGTGATTCCTGAAATTGAGAAGGATTTTTTTGATGTACAGGGATGCACCATTTTTGGGGGCATAAATATTTACTATTGTTATGTCTTCCTGATTTATGGTTCCCTTAAGCAGTATGAAATGTCCTTCTTTAATCCCTTCTGCCTAACTTAGGCTTGAAGTCCACTTTATCTGATATAAGGATGAAAACCCCCGCTTTTTTACTTAGTCCATGTGCATGGTAGGTTTTTTCCCATCCTTTCACCTTTAGTCTGTTAATGTCTTTTTCTATGAGATGAGTCTCTTGCAGGCAGCATATTGTTGGGTCTTTCTTTTTAATCCATTCTGCCAGTCTATGTCTTGTGATTAATGAGTTTAGGCCATTAACGTTCAGGGTTATTTTTGAGACATGATTTGTATTCCAAGTCATTTGGGCTTTTTTTTTTTTTTAACTTGGCTTGGTTTCTTCTTTGAGTGGTTTTCCTTTAAGGTAGATCCTCCCTTTGCTGACCTACATTGTTGTTTTTCATTTCCTCCTCATGGAATATTTTGTTGAGCACATTCTGTAGTGCAGGCATTCTATTTGTAAATTCTTTTAACCTTTGTTTATCATGGAAGGATTTTATTTCATCTTCAAATCTGAAGGTTAGTTTTGCTGGGTATAAGATTCCTGGTTGGCAACCATGTTCTTTCAGAGCTTGAAATATGTTGTTCCAGGCCCTTCTAGCTTTTAGAGTCTGGGTTGAGAATCTGCTGCTATCCGTATTGGTTTTCCCATGTGTGTAATCTGATGCTTTTCTCTCACGGCCTTCAAAATCCTATCTTTATTTTGAATGTTAGGCATTTTTATTATAATGTGACTTGGTGTGGATCTGTTGTGATTTTGTGCATTTGGTGTTCTGTAATCCTCTTGTATTTGATTTTCCATTTCATTCTTCATGTTTGGGAAATTTTCTGATATTATTTTATTGAATAGGTTGTTCATTCCTTTGGTTTGTGTCTCTGTGCCTTCCTCAATCCCAATAATTCTTAAATTTGGTCTTTTCATGATGTCCCATAGTTCTTGGAGATTCTGTTCATGATTTCTTACCATCTTCTCTGTTTGGGCAACTTTATTTTCAAGATTAAATATTTTGTCTTCATTGTCTGAGGTTCTGTCTTCCAAATGGTCTAGTCTTTTGGTGATGCTTTCCATTGAGTTTTTTATTTGGTTTATTGTTTCCTTCAATTCAAGGATTTCCAATTTTTTTTGAGAATTTCTATCTCTTTGTTGAAATAATCTTTTGCTTCCTGCATTTGATCTTTCAACTGCTCATTGGTATTATCACTCATTGCCTGCATTTGCTCTCTTATCTCATCCTTTGCTTTGCGAATCATCTTAATCATGTATGATCTGAAGTCCTTTTCTGATATTTCTTCTACCATACTGTCATTGGATTCTATTAATATAGAATCTAGATTTGTTTGGATCATTTTCTTCCCTTGGTTTTTCATGTTGTTCATGTATCCTCCCTCTACCAGTGCATATCTGGGGTATTGTATATTTCCCCCTATAGGCTTATAGTGGCCCTATAGAGTTCCAAACCCTTCTCTTTAAGGGGAGATCAATATTAGCAGTTCCCAATTCAGACACTATGCAATCCTAGACCAAATAGCCCCTATGAGGACAATAACAAAATTGTGATAGTAAACAGAATGAGTTTACATATTTTCTTCAATATAACAAACAGATTTTCATTAAGTTCTGGAATTTGTAATGTAGGACAAAGAGGATGTAGAGAGATGTAGGATGTAGCTGTTAATGGGATAAGGAAAGAATATACAGAAGTTCTAGATAATAGAATGTGTGAGAGTGTAATCCAAAGTAATTGTATGTTAGCATGCAAAAAGGGAGAAATAGACTCTGAGGGAACAGGTAAACAAAATGAAAAGAGAGCAGAAATGTAAAGAAATAAAAACTTAAAATTGTTTGATTAAGGAGAACAAAGAATATCTACACTATAACTGTCATATAGTTTTCAAACTCTCAGTTTTCAGTAGCCTGATGCATGAGAGGTACCTGACAATGAGCTTCAAGTCTCCAGCTGGCATCTCAGGATGGGATTTGATCCACCTAATGATTGGAGCTGTGGCTTCCAGGATTATTCAAGTTGGCTGCTCTGGCTTCCAAATGTGTTGCCAAATGGGGAACTGCATCTCAGGGTGTGGATGTGGTCGGCTGGATGTCCTGGAGGCATGTAGTGCTGTTGGTCAGACATGTTTCTGGAGACTGGGTGTGTTTGGTGTGGTTGCAGGATCCTGGAACCAGGGTGTAATCAGTTCGTCTGATGTCCGGGTGATAGGATGCAGTCAGTTGTTCTGGGGGTCCTGTCAGCAGGGAGCATTCAGTTGATGTGAGGACCCTGGAGGCAGGGAGAGATTGGTCAGACTGAGGGATCCTGGAGACCGAGCTCAGTCAGTCTGGCCAGGTGTCCTATGGGGCCTGGCTGTTGACTCAAAATCTCTCTTTTTTATTTTGATTCACTGTACACAAATGGAGTACAACTATCATTCCTTGTACACAAGGTAGAGTCATATCATTTGCATAATCATACATGTACAAGGGTAATAATATTTGTCTCAATTCTATTATATTTCCTTCTGCTGCCCCCTCCCCATCCCTCATTTGAGTCCCAATGCACAAGAAATAACTGCAGGAATCAATAATTGGGATAGATCCAAATTAAAAAGCTTTTTATCAGCAAAGGAAACAATCAACAATGTGAAGAGAGAGTCTAGAGAGCGGGAGAAAATCTTTGCCACGCACACTTCAGATAGTAAACTAATCACCCAGATCTATAAAGAACTCAAAAAACTTTACACCAATAATACAAATAACCCAATAAATAAATGGGCTAAGGAATGATCAGACACTTCACAATCTCTTGACCACCTACCCAAGGTTTCTTGATTAGAAAGAGAAGCCTCATGGCCAAGTTGGTGTGTTGATTTAGATTGCAGAATTGTGGGTTTTGTGAACATTGTCAAGAGTTTCCTTATATGGTGGTACCCTGCTGGTTCTTTTAATTTCCCTGTCTGGTCCTTTGTTCACACTGGCCACAAATGACCAGGGATTAAGTCAGGAAACTCTATGTCTGGGAACTCTAATTCAGACAATCCTTCTCAGTTGAAGTCAACAATACTGTACTTTAGTGTTTTTAAGTATTTCTTTATTGAGCCAGGCATGATGGTACATGCCTATTAATTCCAGAAATTCTATGAGTTCAGGAGGTTGAGGCTGGAGGACAGACCTCAAGGTTGAGGCCAGCCTTGGCATCTTAGCAAGACCCAGTCTCAATGTAAAAAAAAGGGCTGGGAATGTAGCTCAGTGGTAGAGCACCCCTGGGTTAAATCCCTAGTCACAAAAAAGAGTATCTTCTTGAATGTGACTTTATTCTGTTTTTAAACATGAAGTTGATGTCAAAGATATTATGACATGCAAAATTGTGTTTACTGAATTTTCTTTTGTGGTACATAAGATGATTCACAGCCCACATATTCCACCTGCTATATATATGCTGTGGTTACTTATCTGTTTTGTGAGCTTGTGAGTTTGTCAGAATTAATAAAATTATGACTGTATGAATCATGCTCCTTAATATTTTGTAGGAAGAAATCTCACATCATAGGCAGAAGGGTCTATCCACTGTAGATATATCAGTTTGATGTTTTCACCTTTCAATTAATCTAAGAAAATCTATCTATTCATCCTCAAGGAATGAAAATTGGGAAATTCTTTCCTACACTCAGGGCAAGGAATCATTTTTTAATGAAGCCAGTAAAGTGGTCTTTCTCTTTGCCTTCCATTTCCTTGACTATTTTTAAAGCAGTTTTATGTTAACAGGAAAATTGAGAGGAAATTTAAACAATATATGTATACTCCCTGTCCCCTCTCTCTATGTACAAGTTTATGTTTTCAATGCACCTGGTGTGCTCAATAAACACATGGCCATTCAACCAGCTGTTTTGACACCACATGGCAGGGCTGAGATGCATATGCAAACACATGTTGATAAATTTTATTTTTTCCACTAGTGGACAAAGGACTGAAATTAAAGCAAACTCCTCCAGGCAGTTCTTGTCCCCCTGGTTCAGCTAATCATCTGTTACCTAAGCAGCTGAATTCACACAGGACCAGGTGAGTTGAGCCTGACTTTGAGCTCAGATTAGCACTCTTCTTTGCCATGTGGCCAGGATATCCACCTTACCATCCCAGTGTATTGTGCCCTAAGACTCTGGTTCTCATATGATGGACAGTTGTGAGTGTCCAACCCCCACCCCATCTGGTGGTGTGTTTCTGGGACCTGTCCAGACCCTCCCATACAGAGGTACTCTGCTGTCTCAACAAGGGATCATGCCAGCATCTCATGATGGAGATTGATGTGCCCAGCATGGCTCTCTGCTCCATGCTTATGCCCAACACCTCTCTACAACTTCATGCCTGTTTGAAGGGCCCTCCACAGCATGCATTTCACCACCAGATGCAGGCTCCAAGCTTCCAAAATTCCATCCTGCCCATCACACTAGGACTTCTTCCCATGCAGAGTTCAAACAAGGCTCATCCATTTTGTGTCTCTGCTTGTATCTGAGGAATCACTAATTCCATTGTGTGCCACCCATCCTGACTGCACACTTAAACCAAGCCTGGCCTTCAGAATCACTATGTCCCTGAGTCAAGTACCCTCACCATGGACAGTTTTAAGCTGACAACTCTTTAACAACCATTTGTAAAATTCCTGAATACTTCCCTTCAGGGGTCCCTCCAGAGGATGTCACTGATCTATTCCCCAGATACAGCACTCACTTCTGGTTTCTTTAACCACTAACTCGACCACCAAGTCCTCAGTTCTTGGTCATTTGGGTGCTGGCTCATCTCTGGATGGGGAGAAGGCCTGGGAAGAAGACACTGTCTGTGGGTCCTTGCTGCCTGGGAGATTATGTGTCTTACTCACTGCTGCAGTATTCTGTACACAGGTCCATTACTTAGTTTTCAGTTGCTGTGTGCTGTGCTTTGAGTGTGGCTTCTTCTCCACAGTATGTGTTGAAAATGATGGCCATTGTGGCAGGATTGCAAGTAGAACTTTGAAGAGGCAACTGGATTTATGGGAGGAGTTTTTTTCTCATAGGTCTGGTTTCCTTACTTTGGAGGGAGTTGCTAAAAACACAAGGTCAGGCTTTCTGTTCTGTCTCTTCTACATCCTACCTTGACCTTCCACTTCTCTGTCATGCTATGATGCAGCAAGGCCATTGGCAGATGTCCTGAGTGAGTATTGATTTCCAGCCTCCTGAACTATGACCTGAGTAAATTTCTCACCTTAATAAATTAGCCAAGCTTGGCTATTCTGTCATAGCAACAGAAATCAAACTGAGATACTGCAACCAATCCCCATACACTACCAACACCACCCACTTAGTAGCACACACCTGTGCAGGGTGGAAGCCTTAGCACAGTGTGAACAGCTTCCCTACTCAGAGTCTCATGAGGCTGAGCATCTGCCATTTGCATTTTTGTCTATGGCCCAAATAAAGAAGTATCCAGACTGACTCAGGTTTGATGGGACCTTCTCTGGAAGCTGTGGCACTGTGGCTGAGCAGGAGTGGCCCTCAGCTCCTGGACACAGTTTTCTTTTCCTCAGTGTAGCCCTCCATGATGCAGGCCTACAAGGGCAAATCTCTCTCATGCCAAATCCTTCTCCAACTTTGAATCTCTTCACAAGAGCCCAGTTCCTCTTAATGTCTGAACTGGTTAGGTCATGGTAATCTCCCTTTCTTCAGATTTGCTGGATAGAATCCTGGGTTATATCTGCAAAACACTTTTCCTTATTATGTAAAACCATCCCATGGTACCATGCCATTGGATTTAATGGTCCCCTATGTCCAACAGATAGGTGCTGAAATCAGGAAAATCCTTGGGGTTCCCAAGATATCCCTGAGATGGTACAGTTAAAAAGAGCACAAAGCCAGAGTGTGAACTGCATCTGCAGTGTGTTCAGCTGGTCTTCATCCAGGGTAAATATTGGCCAAGGCCATTATCAAAAGGGAGTTTATTCAGAGAAATGTTCTGGATTACTGATCTTGGCCCCTGTGCCAGGAACCATTAGAAACTTAAGATATGTTTGTAATGTGAGCAAATAAAGCCTCACAGAAATGTATAGCATGATGGTCCTGAAATTGAAACATCTTTTCAGGCAGCTAGACTAATGTCTGCATTGTGATTGTAAAAAATTCAAGGTCCAGTTGGTAGTGACAACACAGAGACATCAAGCAAGGAGAGAATAGCAGGGCACAAGTCTGAGAACCCCTATCACCCACCTTTTTGCCCCACTGCACTTCAGACTTTGACCTACACTTATCTTGCCATTATTATGAGCAGGAAGACCCTCAGACACCAAGGGCAACAGCAAAGGCTAGTCCTTCAGCACCTGGATTAGAACTTAGCAACCAGCTCAAGAAGATCCAGTCATGCTAGATTGTGACACTGAGCAGTAAATTATTGTGGGACCATTGTGAGTGCCATAGGTCCATTTGCACCTTCACAGGGAGCAGATAATTCCAGGGGTCGGCAGCCCTCAGCACAGTTGTGTATAGTGTTCCAGACCATATTTCTGAACAAGATCATATTCAAAGGCATTAATCAGAATTATTCTTGGAGAATATGTGTGCCTTCTAGCTGGCACTCCTCCATGGGGCATCATAAGCCATAACCTGATCATATAGAATGGCCACATTTTATTACTTGTTCTGCTTGGAACTCCTGTCCCCTGCTAAGGTCTAAGTGCCTTGTGGGAAAGGATTGCAATATTATGTTCCTGCTGGAGGCCCAGGTCCTGAAACAGTGCCTGGTACAACATAGGTTCTCAATAAATGTATTTTGAATGAGGAAAATGACTTCAGCTTGGGAAAAGCTGCACTGAGCAAAGTTCTGATGGACCCTTTTCTTTAGAACCTCTCAGGACCTGTGTTATAACGTGGGTAAGACTCCACAAGGTGATATGGGATTTAGCCTGCCCCAGGGGCAGCACCATCATAGGGAGGGCTGTTTCTTATGATCTGAGGAGCACTCAAATGTTCTTGTAATTCCAAGGAGGAAAGTGAGGCTCAGGAGGACAAGCAGTTTTCTCAGGAAGTTGCAGCTCATCCCCTGGGCTGGAGCCTCTGCCCTGCTTGCATTGGGACCTCTGCTCTCTCAACTGCACTCAACTGTGGCATCATTACATTAATTTCTCCTTCAGATGTGGCTATTATTTTAAGTGATTGTCTGGGTCCAAAAGTCTTCTATCATGTGAAAGCATGAAACTTGATAGAACAATCCCCAACTGTAGGAAGTACATAAAATACCTAAATGGATATATAGATCAAATCTCAGTATTAAAAAAATAATGCCATTAGCCATCTGAATTCATTCCCTGTAACAAAATTTAATTATGATTACACTCACTTGAGTTGCATCATTAGGAACTTATGAAGAGCATATCAGGAATCTCAGGAATATTGTTAGATGGTGAGAACTCTGGAGGGAGAGCCTGAGGTCACCAGAGAGAAAGCTGAACCTAGGAACATTCAACTTGGGTTTCCTTCTGTCTCTACCACTGACCAGTGATGGGAATTCAGGCGAGTCACTTCCTAGGTTCCTAATGGTCAGGAAGAAATGTCATTTCAGTGCTGTGAATGGGGTTGACAAGTGCTTACCTGTCCTGTTACCTGGAGTGCTGTGAGAACACTTGGATTCCAGGCCATGGTCTCTGGGATCTCTTGAGGAGTTCTGCAACAATGGACATGAAACTGCACTTCTGTACATGGACCTGGAGATTATGGGGCAATGGACCTGAACTCCAGGTGTTGGAGAAGTCTTCTTGCTCTAAAGTTGAAAGATTTCCTTTGAACTTTGGCAAGTTGATCAGAAAAAGCACCTGTATTTTCAAGATCAGGCTGCTAAGCAGCAGACTTCCTGTGATCCAGTTGAGATCCCAGTTCTAGGGGCAAGCCAACAAAGAGCGAAATGCTGAGATTGACTGGAGGTAAAAATGAAGAGTCCATCTGAAAAGAAGGGTAGCTTCAAAGACTGCTGTCTGGTCCCTGCAGACCCAGGTGAGGGGCTGGAGGAGGGCCACCAGGCCCAGACACACTGGTGGAACCTCTCTTGCTTTCCACAGCCCCCATCTGGGTTTGCATAATTGATTACACTTTTCCAAAGAGGGAGGACAGGACTGTAACCTCCTAAGGGTCACAAAGCTACTGAAGAGAGGGAGATTTGAAATCAGGTATTTCTGGTGTCAGTCTTTGACCTATGTATTGAATGTCACACCACTTTATTTTAAAGCAGCCCATGAACATGCACCTACATGCTCCTGCGGGTTCAGAGACAGTGCAGTAGAAAAAGAAATCAGAAACTGCATGAAAAAAGAGAAATAATGGAGGGAGACAAGTAGAATATGTGGAGAAAGAAAAAATGAAGAAGCATCATGCTGGAGAGGATTGCAGGACTGCTGGTTTACTGTGGATATGGCCTTGGTGGGGCAGAACACTTAGAGGGGGAAGGTGGTGATTTTGACTGAGACTTAGAATCCTCTTCAGAGTCTCCCCACTCCCCTGAATTGGGAACTTACCTGATGTTAAGAGTGAATCTAATTGATGCATATGAAGTACAGATGGCTGATGGGTTCCAGGCAAAATCTGCCAGAATTCTGTGAGTTCTATCAGAAATAATGTACTGAGACACAGAATGCACCCATACTGTGGAATTTCAGGACACAGTACACAGTCATCATGATGGGTACAGTGGCCTCCCCACAGCACCTTACTGAAAGGCAGGAGTCCCATGGCCTAGGAGGCTTCCTGCCACCCAAGCATAGGTTAGACACTTCCCTGGAAATAGGCTGATCTCTGAGTTACATCATGAACCCTGGAGGATTATTCTGATGTTGGAAGCAAATTGACCTCGGGTCAATGTCCTCTGAAAAATGACCCATTTCTTTACTCTGTCCTTGTGTCTCACAGGGGCAAAGCCCTTCTGTTGAACAGCCACAGGGCCATCCTACCTGAGAACATGACATCCTTCTGTCACCAGCAGTGGCTTTGCTTGGGTGATCACCTGTACCATGCTGTCAGGAAATCAACTCTGACCTGTACAAGTTTCCTTCATTCAGTAGACAGTATCTTCAATCTCTGCAGGTTCTGGGGTCAATGATTTTATAAGATGGGGTCTATGCTCCCAGAATAGAAGCCCAAAACCAGTGAGCCTTTTGCCTTTGTCCTCTGAAAGAAGAAGGTTTGTCCTGCTCTTGAGCAAGTCCACTGTCCAGGGATCATCCCCAGAGGATTCTCATCCTGAGCTTCCTCTTCCAGATTTCACCTGGGATTAGAGACCTGTCTCTGTCTCCCATTACCACAGAGGTGTTCTTTCACAAATAGTTAATGAATGTATACCATACTTGGGAGTCTAGAATACTAAGTATTATGGGTCCTCAGGAGTTGCAAGCTAGCAAGGGAGAAAGAGGACTAGCAGGCAATTGTCATCCAATATGCTGAACAGAGAGAGATCAGGTTACTATGGAGACACTGGTCAGTGTGCCCTACACTTGATCAGCTGGGCCATGACCTGAAGGACCATCAGAAGATGACAAAATAAAGTGGTAAGGGTGGGTAGGGGATTTTTCCAGAGGACAGTATTGGAGAAGCCCAGGGGTCTGCTGTATGTTGTAGGAATTCCAGGGACTCAGCAGCAAGAAGAGAGGGTGAATGATGTAGAGTGTGGGAGGAACATGGCAAAGGCCTCAGGAGTCTGGTTCACACTTTGATTATCATGCTGAGGGCAAGGCAAGGGGATTTCATGAGTTTGCTGGGTTCCTTGCCCATCATAGAGTATTTAGGAAGATCCATCTGGTTTACTCTGTCCAGGTGAACCTAAGGTTGCCCTGCTACTGGTTTCAGGAAGGACTGGGTGAGGAGTACCCTGGAACTGAGCTTCAGTATTGTATTAATTCACCTTCTTTGTCAAGGGTTCTGAGCAGCAAGGTGTCAGTGATGCAACCAGGAAAATATATTGCAGAACCAAAAGGGAATAATACACAGCAAGAAGAGGGTGCAGATCATTTCGGGTCCCAGCACAGTTACCTGAAGGACACCACAGTTGGGTAGAACAGGAGGCTTTTCCAGGATGAAAGGAGTACTGCAACCTGTCCACTGAGGGAGGTTCAGCTCTGTCCACATAGGGAAGGTAGCCAATAGGTATGTCTGAAATGAAAACAGGCACACTCCACATTTGGGGTCCTGTCCTGGCCATGGGCAGTCCTGGGGACCCAAAGACCCTCTACCCTGCAATCCATTCTCCCATAGCCCAAGTTTGGAGCACTTTCTTGCCACACTCTGTGTTTTACCAAATGACTCTACCACACTCTCTGGATCTAAACCTAAGGGTTTAAAAACTGCCTCATTTTCACCAGAGAATGAGTGGCTTTAAGGCTGGGTTGGGCCTTATACAGACCTTTGCACAGTGCCTAGAGTAGAGCCTGTTGATTGTGGATGGTGAGCAGATGTGGGTGGGGACAGGGAGGAAGGGGGAAGGCAAGGAGGCATGGTGCAGGAAGGAAAGAGAGGCAGGAAATTGCCTGGTAGCAAGCTGTTGGCATCAATACCATCCAAGATGCTGAAAAACTAGCAACACCCTAAGTGATGAGTAATGGAGAAAACATTAAACCCATTCTGGCTCTTCCACTGTGTGTAATATTTCAGAACAAAGTAAATAAACATGAAATACATGGAAAAATTAAAATATAATCACACCCAGTGATAATGTGGAATAGCGCCATTCCTGCACCAGTCCATATACTCACTACACATCCCTCAATTCTGGGCAGTGCAGCCCATCTTTCCTATGCTGCCCTCATGCAGAGGCTCCTGTGAACTCAGGGCACATTCTCATATGGCACCCCTGGGGATTGTGGCCATCCTTCTTGGGCAAATCTCACTCAGAGAATCTAGGGAGTTGCAAGGCACATGGTCATAAGTCACCCTGAGGATTCTGGGTAGTGCAATCTTCCCTTGAAGGCTCACCTCTAGGCTCCAGGGAGGGCAGAACAGATGCTCAAAATGCAACCTGGTAATTCTGTGTAGTACTCATCATCTCTACACTGTAGGCCTTATGAAGAGGCTCCCAGGAGCTGCAGACCACAAGTTCACCACACACCCCTGAGGAACCTGAACAGAATAACTCATTCTTTATATACAGCCTTCATCCAAAATTTCATGGGAGCTGAAACACACATGCTCATAGGGCACCCTGAGGATTCTGGGTAGTGCAGCCCATCCTTTCTCAGCAGCAATACCCAGAGGCACCTGAGATTTCTGTACCACATGCTCATCACAATCCCCTGAGGATTCTAGCATTGTTAACTATCACTCTTGTGTGACTCTCATGCAGAGGCTCCCAGGATCTGCATGTCACATACCCACCACACATCCCTGAGGATTCTGGCTAGTGCATCCTATCCCACCTGTTAAGCCTCACTCAGAAGATCTAACCCTCCAGGAGACTAAGCCCCCCATTAATGAGATAGGCATCCCCTACACTGGGACATCTAGCAGTAGTCATTATGATGGGGCATCCCTTCATACTGACAAGAATGATTCTTGCAACACACACAGTGTATAGTGGACTACTGACCTTGCTCTTGTAATGTCCAGGAGACTTTTCTCTTGTTGATCAACTCCTCCTGCAGGTCTGCAAGGCAAGCTAGGTAGGCCAATGCTGTTGGTGCACGTAGGCAGAGGATTTTCCGTCTTCTTTTATTCTGGTAGGGTGAAGGGGTAAAAGCCTTAATAAATGTCACAATATTAATTTTTCATTTAAAAGCAATTTTATCTAATCATGTCCTTTCTTCTAACATTTTTCTCTTTGAGGACCTCAGTGATATTGTTCCTTTTTTAGGCAATTTTAATAAAAAGGAGTATTAATGAAAGTGCTATTCTTGAGCTTGTGATTTGTCACTGAGTCTTCAAAAGGAAAGTACTTGTTGCAGACATGAGACTGCTCTCAGTGACATTGATGGACAGCTCTTGGGTGAACCTAATTTAATGACCATAGACTTAGAGGTATGATGTGCCAAATGTGTTAGTGCTGTGTGATAAAGAGAATAGGGGGTGATACCATACACTAACATCATTGATGAGAACAAAGTATGTAAGAGAAATTTCTGACATGTGAATCTATCACCAAGATGCAACAGTCCTGAGCCTGAATTTTAGTAGTGGAAATCATAGAGAAATAAGTGGAACTTCTGCAGGCTACATGGATACACAGAATCAAAAATTCTATTTCCCATCAATGATGCACTCCTTATGCCTTGGTTTTCATGGGCCTACAACAATAATATGAGGAAAGGGCTCCCATGTTCTGCTGGGTGGGCACACACATGAGTTGTCACTCAGACATGCATTGTTGATGTGTCCTCCAGACAGCATATAAACACTGTCCTCCCAGACTTTTCTAGCATTGTGGGGATCAGAGTCCCACCTTGGGGATACAGTCTACCATTTTTCATAGAGGTTCATGTTTCATGGATTTGTTACCATGTTTATAAAATGTTTTCTCATCTATTCTTTCTTGACCACTTTGTTTAATCTTAGGAGATTTCTGAAGTATCTTACTCTTACTTTGCCTGAAAGCATTATTTTTCTAAATTTTATATTATCACAATATTTGCAAAAAGGTTTTTCACATTATTCAGAATTTAAATGAGATTTAAATACTTCTGACATTACTCAATAAAATTATTTTTACATAGGATAGACAATTTATGATTAGCTAGAACATTGAAAATTACATGGACATATTAGTTGCAATTCTTTAAATGAAAAGGCATAACTAGCAAAATCACTGTTTCTTAATATAGCACAATTTAAAAATTGTATTTTTAATGCCATTGGAAATTTGAAAAGCCAACCTATGGAAAAGGACATTTTACAAATAAAATTTGAATAGAGAGGAGCTAATTACAAAGCAATTCCAAATTAATTAAAATGAAACAAGAAGCTCCAGAAATAGAAAAAACAAAGATGCATTGCACTTTGTTAATATAGATGTCTCACAAACCACTATGTCCAACGTTTAAACATTAAAATATTAAGCCAGTTAATCTTATCATATGCAATTAATACTAAAGCTGTTTTAAGATGAATTCTGCTTCAAGTCTGCCTATGTAATCTCCATTTGTTCCTTTTTTGCTTCATAATCTTATAAGTTGTTTCAGTTGAACTATTGATGCGTGAGCTCACTACAACCACATTTTTGAAGTTCTATAATTTAAGGTCTTATAACATGAAAAACTGGAAACTACCAGTGACTTTTTATATTATCGAAAATGAACAGAATCTGTTTTAAAAGTTAACATTAGAAGCTGAGGTATGTATCGTAGTGGAGGTTTAACTAGCATATATTGTGTCCTGGGTACAATTCCCAGCAAAACCATGTAAAATGATGAATCATAGAATGTGAATATTACTAGCTTGTCATGTAGCATAAAACTTGCCAAAGTCAGTAATGCGGTCTTAAAAGCTAAACACTAGTTTCAACATAATTTTCTGTAGTTTATTATTTTGAGTTATATTTTTTCCTTCATAATTTTTTAAAAAAGAATGTTGAGATGTTTAATGTTTATAAGATTTGGATTATTTTCATAAGATGTGGATGATGTGTTCTTTGTTCAAATTAAATATTGCTTATTTTTAGAAGGCATAATCTTCAATACCATATTATTCTTCACAAACACTGATAAGCAGTAGTTTTACTTTAAAAATTATTAGATTTCTTCAGCATGCAAACAGGTTATAAACATCAAAGTTGTATCACTAAAACATAATTTTATTTAAATTCATAAACTTTTAGTTTAGATCCAAAGTCACTTTAAATGTAAAACTTTTAACCTGTTAAACAAAGCAGTTTATTGAACAAGTCATAAGTTGCAATCCAGGAGCACAGGAGAAAGAGTAGAGGAACAGGATCAGGCAGCACTTAGAAACAGAAAAAAGTTGCAAGGTACAAAACATCTCAACTGTTAACAAAGTCAGCTTTGCATGCTGCAATTGGTGTTTGTCTCATTTGGTCAGTTCAGATCTTCCTGCTGTGATTGGCTGGGACTCCTTGTTAGTTACAAAAGAATTCTCTTGGTTAGGATTTCAGTGGTCTAAATATTAAATTAGCTTGCAAATGGAAATTAATTTGGGGGTGGGAGAGCCAGAGAAGAAGGATGTGTACACAAAGACATGGAGTCACACTAACCTTTCAAGACACTATATTTCCATATGGAATTGTAAACAACAATTCAGGACCTTGTGTTTAAGGAAAAATGACACTGAACTGCTTCTGGCAGAATGTGACCTATCCCCAACTAACTGCCAGTCTTGTAAAGTTGCAATAATGTCCATGGGTCTGCAAAAGACCAAATTCTTGGAAAAGATGGGCACGGTGCATCTGACTTCATCATACACCTCAGCTGCAGCAAAACCAGGCAGATTTCTAGGGTGCTGCAACCATCGAACTCAGCACAGGCACTAGGATATGAGGGAAGTCAACACCATATTTCTTAGGCTGGATCACCTCTACTCATTTTTCTTGAGTTTAAATGTTTAGATTTGTAAATGTTTAGATATTTATGTCTCTCAGAGGTTTAGGATACAGCTAGTCTTCTGTATGAGCAGATCCACATTATCATTAGCTACAAAATATCAAGAAACAATTCTATCTGTACTAAATAAATAGGTACATTTTTCATTGTTACTACTGCCTAACCTGTTAGATAGTGCTTGTATTCTACTGGGTATTATATGTAATGCCCAAGTGGTTTAGAGCATGCAGGAGGGTTTGTGAGGGTTACATGCAAATACTACTCCATTTTCTATGAATGACATAACCACCCCTGGATTTTGGTGCCTGAAACCCATCCAAAGCAGAAGTCAAAGGATTTCTGGTGATGCTGGCCCTCTGCAAAGGTTAGGTGATGTCTGGTCCAGGCTACAGCCTCACAGATGTGGTGTTTTGTATCTCCAGCATCACACTGGTTATTGAAGGAAGTTAGCCAAGGGAACAAACTCAGAATCCTCCCAGAGTGACTGGGAGTGTCAGGAATGGGATAGGGTTTCAGTTTTACTAACTGATTGAAAGAGTGAAATTCCTTTGATTGGGGTGGGACCATGACCTGCTGGAATTTAAAATTCTGGAAATGGACAGGAAGTCAAACTATTTTTGGACCCCTACCTGTCCACTTTCTATGAATACTCCATTAGTTGTAAAGAGATGTGGCTCCTTCTTTAACTCTACCCCCTCCCATCCCCCCACCCCACAAGAACCAGTGGGCATTCAGCCTCCTCCCCCTTCTTCTGAGAGCACTGGCAGGGTGATTTTCACAGAAACCTGGTGATCTCCTGCTGCCCACAGGGGAGCACTGGCTTGGGGAATATGGTGGGGGCCACATTTGTGGATAGGGGAGTGCCTGCTCACAAAGACATGTATGGGACTGCTCTCCCTAGGCTCCGCTCCCAACTCCATGCTCAAGGCGATCAAGACTGGCAGCATAGATAGGAGCTGTGGTACACTCTGGCTGGCTAAGAAAATCGCCCCCAGAGAAGAAGTGGCAACTCTGTGTGAGTAAAGGCAAGTGTGGGTGCTGGGAGAATCCATGGGGCTGGCAGGCAGTAGGAGCAGACTGGAGTGTCTTCTCTACAGATTCTCCCCAGTTGGAAACTCAAGCGATTTCAAAGTTTATTTTGAGGGCTTGGGAGAAAAGGAGTTGATTTCAGGGGGTCACAGATACCACGGAAGTTCATGCTGAGGATCAAGCAGGAACTGGCCCTCCCCCATTCTTGTGGTCACTTTTAGTGGTTCACAGCTGCTGTCCACAAGCAGTGCTGACTGTGCCATTTGTTTCTCCTAATTTAAAGTTGTAGTGAAAGGAAGATGAGCAGCACCTTTTCACTCTTGTCCAGTGGCTCTGTCTTCCTATGTCTCCTATGTCTTGTCTCGTGAAAGGCACCTTGCATGCTTGCTGCTGGTTTTTCTCCTCTGAACCTCCTGGATAAGACTTACTCCTATGCTACAACCTTGAGTCTGAGGTTCCATTAAAATTTCTCACAGGGTAGATTTCAAAACTCCAACCTGCATATGCAGCTGAAATGTGATGCCTCTAGTGTCTCCCAGTGAGCACAGACTCACCATATACAGAACACTGCACCCCACACCTACTCAGTAAATGGTGCCACCAGCAAGTCACTTGTCTGGTGAGAAACGTGGAAACCATTTTTGAATTAATGTCACCCAGTAACCCTTGGCTGACTCCCACCAGACTAACTACCCTGGCTATGCATGACCCACCCACCACCTTGAGGTTGATTATTGCTCATTTCTGACAGTCACCTGGGAGTTCATCTCTGTGCCAGGCTCTGTGCTTGGATCATTCACCTCTTATTAATTCAGTATTTTTCACCCTGCCAGCAGGGTCATCTAGTTTTGTCCTGTAGCCTCAGCTCTTTAAAAGTAGTAAATGTTTTATACTGAGAAAACTGAAGACCCACACTGAGTCAGAAATGGTAAAGAGAGACCTGATGCCCTTTACCCAGGCTTCCTGGGTGACCTCATTTGAAACCCTGTGTTATGGCCTCATCAGATGTTGTCAGCAGCACTGTCAGGATGCAGAAGGCCTCTAGTGTTGAGAGCTCTTCCTCTCTCCCTTTCTCTTCACCTCTGCCACTACCCAGAACTGCTACATCCTTCACCCCTTACATACATGAAGATGTCCTCTGTGTCTGTGAGCTGGTCATTTCACTAGTGTTGCTTCAGTGGATTCAGATGGTGTGTTCACCATCTGAACATCAGGTTCAGATGTTTTCAGAATGAGTCTCTGGATACTTGTCCCAGCTGTTACATGTCAACAGTTTATTATCTCTTTAATATGCAGTGTCATTGTCCATGATTGTACCAGTCTTTTGGCTCAACCATTTGCCCACTCATTTTAGTTCAGGAATTCACATGCCTAAGGACATTGAATGTAGGGTGTACCAGGCTAGCTCAGGCATAGGTAAGAGCCATAGAGTCAGGACCCAGACCCTGGTAGTTGGGTAGGAGCAGGCTTGTGGCAAGAAGCCTGCAAACTGATTTATTGCAGGAAAAAACATACATTTTATAAGTTTCTTGCCCAATCACAATATGCCACAGGGGATCAGACCACCAGGCTCCTATACAGGTTTCCTTGGTAACACTAGGTCAACTTGGGGCAGTTGTTTACATTCCTAGGTGGTCAGAGAGGAATGCTACTCTCTGCAAGTTTACAAATTTGAGATATTAACTGCTGCAAGCCAAGAAATAGGATTTCTCCCAAGAATTGAACTCCTTTCATGTGATTGTATTCTCATAGAACATGCCCCCTCAAGTCTTTTGGCATTTTCTTTAAGCTTTGTTTGTTTTATTTTATGTTGAATTTTGATAATACCTTAAGATAGTTGTTCTGTCCAGCAGAACCAGCGCGGAGAAAGGAGACACCACCAATCTTTAGTTGACCAGACTTATTGCATCCTCCCTGTTTTTCTGCCTCCTTTATTCTGCCACTATCTCCCTTCTTCTTCCCTCTCCCTCTCTCCTCCCCCAGGCTCCTAGCTTATCAGCCAATTATAGCAAAGCTTTCTCTCACACAGGAGAGCATGCAGAGGAATGTCAGCATAGCACTCTATGAATCACTAGCTGTCCATGCACGGCATGATATTAGATAGCCAATCCTTGAGCCTGGCGTCAACACGTCATAAGTCTCCAAGGAACTAGTAGGCAAGCAACCTTTATGGGTACTTCCTTATTTTGGTACCCAGTGCCCTTTGGCTCATTGCCAGGTGCCATCTTATCCAAGATGGCCCTCAACAACTCCCCTTTTTTGTTATAAAAAGAAAAGGACAGCGACTGTGCCTGTCTTAGGTGCCAGAGTCAGACTTTATCCTTACCCATCATTGGGAGTCAAAGAGCTGATGGCATGCTTTGATCCCTGTCTTAGGTTGGTATAAAGTCCACCCTGTGCTTACCCATCATTGACTACCAGTCCTGTAATTGGGAGAGCCAATCTGAGAATCAGAGCCTTGGTCCATAGCCATAAGGGCTTGCCACACCACTAAGGCTTGCCGTCTTTGATGACTCCTTAGAGACAACAGATATCTGAGCAGCAATAATAACAGCAAGAACAAAAATCCCATCATAGCAAAACTTCCCATCCATTGTTACCAAATTATAACTAATTATAAACTAATGGCTTAGACTAATTATAAACTAATGGCTTCTGGCATACCCAGGACCTTGACCTGAGTACTATTTACCACAAATATAGAATTTCTCAATAGGGTAGTCAAATTAGTAAATTCTTTAGTCCATATCCCATTAAGCATGCTACCAATCTGTTTTGACAGATTGGCAGCAGCAGTAATATTAGAATAGGGTATCGGGTAATGCATAGTGCTTGGGCGTGCACTAGACAGCCCATCTGTGTGGTAACAGTCAACATATCCACTTGTTCTTGTATTAAGTTCACTCTTTGATTAGAATCAGGATTCTCATGGTGAGATGTGCATTGATGTTTTCCTGTGCTGTCAATGCTTTGGCAGTGGCTTGTGACAGATTGTTGAGCAGTGAGCAGAAGGAATAGCAGTTCCTAGGGCAAGTCCAGCAGCAGTGGCAGCAGCTGCAACAACTGCCACAGCAACAGCGATGGCTATAATGGTTGAGATACCAAAATCTCTTTTTGCTTTCACAGGTAGGAAATTCCACTCACTATGTATTAAGGTCACTGGGACTGGAATGAATTTTGGAATCCTGGCAATCACAGCCAGAGGAAATATTGAAGCATCCCAACAACTAGACACATAACACTCTTAACACATAACACATAACACTCTTAACACATAACACAATTAAGGACCTCAGTATCATTATCATTGTTATTAGTAATGTTAATATCAAACTTAGAACTCTTAGACAGAATGAACACAAACAGAGACGTGACACATACGGGAGTAGGGGGGAAAACCTGATAAAAGGAAGAGTAATTGGCCTTGCACCCTGTATAACTATACACAGGTGTATTACTTCCCTTTATTTTTTTTTAATTTTACATAAGATTCTGGTTGTATTATGTTCCTAGGACAGCTACAACAAATTGCCACAAACTGGGTGACTCAAAACAATACACATTTTTATAACTCTGGAAGTTAGAAGTGTAAGATCAAGGTGCTGTTGTGCACAGTTTCTGCTGCCTCTAGGTGAAGATTCTTTCTTGCCTCATCCTCTATTCTGGTGGTTGCTGGCAGCTCTTGGCATTCTTTTTTTTTTTTTTTTTTTTTACATAGGGCAATGATGTTTATTTTTTTCCCTTGCCCCCCACCCCTCCCACCCCTCTTTTCCCTCTATATAGTCGTTCTTTCTTCATTCTTACCGCTCTCATCCCTAACCCTAAACCTAACCCTAAACCTAATGCTAACCCCTCCCACCCCCCATTATATGTCCTCATTCGCTTATCAGCGAGATCATTTGTCCTTTAGTTTTTTGAGATTGGCTTATCTCACTTAGCATGATATTCTCCAATTTCGTCCATTTGCCTACAAATGCCATAATTTTATCATTCTTCATTGCGGAGTAATATTCCATTGTATAAATATGCCACAGTTTCTTTATCCATTCATCAACTGAAGGGCATCTAGGTTGGTTCCACAATCTGGCTATGGTGAATTGAGCAGCAATGAACATTGATGTGGCTGTATCTCTGTAGTATGCTGATTTTAAATCCTTTGGGTATAGACCAAGGAGTGGGATAACTGGGTCAAATGGTGTTTCCATTCCAAGTTTTCTAAGGAATCTCCACACTGCTTTCCAGAGTGGCTGCACTAATTTGCAACCCCACCAGCAATGTATGAGTGTTCCTTTTTCACCACATCCTCACCAACACCTATTGTTGCTTGTATTCTTGATAATCACCATACTAATTGGGGTGAGATGAAATCTTAGGGTAGTTTTGATTTGCATTTCTCTTATTACTAGGGATGTTGAACATTTCTTTATATATCTGTTGATTACTTGTACATCTTCTTCTGTGAAGGGTCTGTTCATTTCCTTACACCATTTGTTGATTGGATTATTTGTATTCTTCGTGTAGAGTTTTTTGAGTTCTTTATAGGTTCTGGAAATTAGCGCTCTATCTGAGGTATGGTTGGCAAAAATATTCTCCCACTCCGTAGGCTCTCTCTTCACATTTCTGATAGTTTCCTTTGCTGAGAGAAAGCTTTTTAGTTTGAATCTATCCCAGTTGTTGATTCTTGCTTTTCTTTCTTGTGCTATGGGAGTCCTGTTAAGGAAGTCTGATCCTAAGCCAACAAGTTGAAGATTTGGACCTACTTTTTCTTCTATAAGATGCAGGGTCTCTGGTCTGATTCCAAGGTCCTTGATCCATTTTGAGTTGAGTTTTGTGTAGGGTGAGAGATAGGGGTTTAATTTCATTCTATTGCATATGGTTTTCCAGTTTTCCCAGCACCATTTGTTGAAGAGGCTATCTTTCCTCCATTGCATATTTTTGGAACCTTTCTCTAGTATGATAAAATTGTATTTATTTGGGTTTGTGTCCATGTCCTCTATTCTGTACCATTGATCTACCTGTCTATTTTGGTACCAATACCATGCCATTTTTGTTACTATTGCTTTGTAGTAGAGTTGAAGATCTGGTATTGCAATACCCCCTGCTTCGCTCTTGCTACTGAGGATTGCTTTAGCTATTCTAGGTTTTTTATTCTTCCAGATGAATTTCATAATTGCTTGCTCTATTTCTGCAAGGTACATCATTGGGATTTTAATTGGAATTGCATTGAATCTGTATAGCACTTTAGGTAGTATAGCCATTTTGACAATATTAATTCTGCCTATCCAGAAACATGGGAGATCTTTCCATCTTCTAAGGTTTTCTTTAATTTCTTTCTTTAGTGTTCTGTAGTTCTCATTGTAGAGGTCTTTCACCTCTTTTGTGAGATTGATTCCCAAGTATTTTATTTTTTTCGATGCTATTGTGAATGGGGTAGTTTTCCTAATTTCTCTTTCTGAAGATTCATCACTTATGTATAAAAATGCATTGGATTTATGAGCTTTGATCTTGTAACCTGCTACTTTACTGAATTCACTTATGAGTTCTAAAAGTTTTCTGGTGGAATTTCCAGGTTCCTCTAAATATATAATCAGGTCATCACCGAACAGGGATAGTTTGAGTTCTTCTTTTCCTATTCGTATCCCTTTAATTTCTTTGGTTTGTCTGATTGCTCTGGCTAGAGTCTCAAGGACGATGTTGAAAAGAAGCAGTGAAAGAGGGCATCCCTGCCTTGTTCCAGTTTTTAGGGGAACACTTTCAGTTTTTCACCATTTAGAATGATATTAGCCATGGGCTTAGCGTAGATTGCCTTTATAATGTTTAGGAATGTTCCCATTACCCCAATTTTTTCTAGTGTTTTCAGCATGAAGGGGTACTGTATTTTATCGAATGCTTTTTTTGCATCTATTAAAATAATAATGTGATTCTTAACTTTAAGTCTGTTGATATGGTGAATGACATTTATTGATTTCCGAATGTTGAACCAACCTTGCATCCCTGGGATAAAACCCACTTGATCGTGGTGCACTATCTTTTTAATATATATTTGTATGCGATTTGCTAAAATTTTGTTGAGAATTTTTGCGTCGATGTTCATTAAGGATATTGGTCTGAAATTTTCTTTCCTCGATGTGCCTCTGTCTGCTTTAGGTATCAGGGTGATATTGGCTTCATAGAACGAGTTTGGGAGGGTTCCCTCCTCTTCTATTTCATGGAATAGTTTGAGGAGTATTGGAATGAGCTCTTCTTTAAAGGTTTTGTAGAACTCGGCTGAGAACCCATCTGGTCCTGGACTTTTCTTTGTTGGTAGGTTTTTGATGACCTCTTCTATTTCATTGCTTGAAATTGGTTTATTTAAGTTGTGTAAGTCCTCCTCGTTCAGTTTAGGTGATTCATATGTCTCTAGAAATTTGTTGATGTCTTCGAGGTTTTCTGTTTTGTTGGAGTATAGATTTTTGGAATAGCTTCTAATTATGTTTTGTATTTCACTCGTGTCTGTTGTGATGGTTCCTTGTTCATTCCGAATTTTAGTAATTTGAGTTTTCTTCCTCTTTCTCTTTGTTAGTGTGGCTAAGGGTTTATCAATTTTATTTATTTTTTCAAAGAACAAACTATTTATTTTGTTAATTTTTCCAATTGTTTCTTTTGTTTCGATTTCGTTGATTTCGGCTCTGATTTTAACTATTTCCTGTCTTCTACTACTTTTGGTATTGGTCTGCTCTTCTTTTTCTAGCGCTTTGAGCTGTAGTGTTAAGTCATTTATTTGTTGATTTCTACTTCTTTTTTTGAATACACCCCATGAAATAAATCTTCCGCTAAGTAATGCTTTCATAGTGTCCCAGAGATTTTGAAATGATGAGTCTTTGTTCTCGTTTACTTCTAAGAATTTTTTTATTTCCCTCCTGATGTCTTCTGTTATCCATTCATCATATAATAATGTATTATTTAGTCTCCAGGTATTGGAGAAGTTTCTGTTTTTTATTCTGTCATTTATTTCTAATTTCAATCCATTATGATCTGATAGAGTACAAGGTAGTATCTCTATCTTCTTGTATTTGCTAACAGTAGCTTTGTGGCATTAAATATGGTCTATTTTAGAGAAGGATCCATGTGCTGCTGAGAAGAAAGTGTATTCGTTCTTTGTTGGATGGTATATTCTATATATGTCCATTAAGTCTAAATTGTTGATTGTGTTGTTGAGATCTATAGTTTCTTTATTCAATTTTTGTTTGGACGATCTATCCAGTGGTGAGAGAGGTGTGTTAAAATCACCTAGTATGATTGTGTTGTGGTCTATTTGATTTCTGGAATTGAGAAGGATTTGTTTGACGTACGTGGATGAGCCAAAGTTCGGGGCATAGATAGATATTTATGATTGTATGTCTTGCTGATTTATGCTTCCCTTAAGCAGCATGTAATGTCCTTCTTTATCCCTTTTGACTAGTTTTGGTTTGAAGTCCACATTATCTGAAACGAGGATGGATACTCCAGCTTTTTTGCTGTGTCCATGTGCATGGTATGTTTTTCCCTATCCTTTCACCTTTAGTCTATGGGTGTCTCTTTCTATGAGATGAGTCTCTTGCAGGCAGCATATTGTTGGATTTTTCTTTTTAATCCAATCTGCCAGTCTGTGTCTTTTGATTGATGAATTCAGGCCATTGACATTCAGGGTTATTATTGTGATATGATTTGTATTCCCAGTCAATTGACTCATATTTGTTTTTGACATGATTTGGTTTCTCCTTTATTTGGCTATTCCTTTAGGCTAGCGCCTCCTGTTGCTGATTTGCATTGTTTTTCATCTCTTCCTCATGGAATATTTTGCTGAGAATGTTCTGTAATGCTGGCTTTCTTTTTGTAAATTCCTTTAGCTTTTGTTTATCATGGAAGGATCTTATTTCATCGTCAAATTTGAAGGTAAGTTTTGCTGGGTATAAGATTCTTGGTTGGCATCCGTTTTCTTTCAGTGCTTGGTATATGTTGTTCCGGGCCCTTCTAGCTTTTAGGGTCTGGATTGAAAAATCTGCTGATATTCTTATTGGTTTCCCTCTGAATGTAATTTGATTCTTTTCTCTCGCGGCCTTTAAAATTCTGTCTTTATTTTGTATGTTAGGTATTTTCATAATAATGTGCCTTGGTGTGGGTCTGTTGTAATTTTGTATGTTTGGAGTTCTATAAGCCTCTTGTACTTGGTTTTCCATTTCATTCTTCAGATTTGGGAAATTTTCTGTTATTATTTCATTGAACAGATTGTTCATTCCTTTGGTTTGTTTCTCTAAGCCTTCCTCAATCCCAATAATTCTTAAATTTGGCCTTTTCATGATTTCCCATAATTCTTGTAGATTCTGTTCATGATTTCTTACCATCTTTTCTGTTTGGCCAACTTTGCTTTCAAGATTAAATAATTTGTCTTCAATGTCTGAGGTTCTGTCTTCCAGGTGTTCTATCCCATTGGTTATGCTTTCTATGGAGTTTTTAACTTGGTTTATTGTTTCCTTCATTTCAAGTATTTCAGTTTTTTTTTTCAGTATCTCTAACTCTTTATTGACATGATCTCTTGCTTCCCGTATTTGCTCTTTTAACTGTAGATTGGTGTGATCATTTAATGCCTGCATTTGCTCTTTCATCTCCTCATTAGCTTCCCTGATCGTTTTAATTACGTACATTCTGAACTCCCTTTCTGACATTTCTTCTGCTGTGCTGTCATTGGGTTTTATTGATGTAGTATCTAGGTTTGTTTGGGACATTTTCTTCCCTTGTTTTCTCATATTGGTCAGCTGTCAGTGGTACCCTGAGGTATTGCAGTTTTCCGCTATTGGCTTATATTGTCCCGGTAGATTTCCAGTGTATCACCTCCCAGCCTTCAGTAGACTGATGTCTTGGAGGAATCTGATAAAGCAGCGCATCCAAAGAAAACTGCCCCTAGCCCCCTACCGGTTCCACGGTTTGGAGCTGGTTCTGTGCGGAAATGCTCTCACTGTGGGCCTGCACCGTGCAGCTGGCCGTGTGGGAGGAGCCCACTGCTGGAGTGTGGAAGGCTACCTTGGGAAGACTCTAACTGCCCTGCCCTGCTCCGATAAGTCACCTCTCTCTCGGCCTGCCACCCGGGCCAAGCTTTACCCAGTGGGCAGACTCACCTGTGGCTCTATTTCAGTCCGAGTCTCTCAATGCCTCCCCTTCTTAACTCCTGGGTTCTGGAGCGACTGGGGGTGCAGTCTCCCTCTAGGCCGCCATCTTGGATCGCCTACTTCCCTTTATGTAGGTTTGCTTTAGACTGTACCTTTAATGAATGAGAGAGAGATTGCCTCCCTGTATTATGGCAGTTTCTGAGGTGGCTAACCAGAGGAAGCAAAGACTACCTCTTAACTTGAAGTTTAGACTAGTAATAAGTGACTATACAGTGGAACCAGCTGGTAGGTAAGGAATACCTAGAAGTTCTGTACTAGGAAATAATTGAGGGAAAATTTGTGTGCCATATCCCCAAATGTTTTAAGAAAAGCTAACAACAGCAGGCTTACCACCATCACCATCATTTTGTGTTTCGGTGCCATTTTCTTTCTTATGGATAGTTCTTACCAAGCGCCTGGGACACAGATAGGTTGTTGTTGGTCCTGAGGAAAAACACAAATAGATCCTCTCCCCCAAATTAATATTGGGTCAGGTCCTTTCCAGTACCCAGTCAAGATGTCTTTCCACATTGCTTGTGGATGGCCACCAGACTTTTCACTAAAATGTCTATCAGCCGCAGTACAGCCCATAGCATCCAAAGTTAAAAAATTGAGAATGAATAAAGCAAGGTTAAGTCTGTTCTTGGGAGGGGCTAATGCCCCTATTCCCCCTTTTTGTTTAGTTAAGCAGACTTTCAAATGTTTGATTAGCCCTTTCCACAATAGCTTGTCCTTGTGGATTGTAGGGCAATCCTGTAGAATGATAGATATTAAATTTTGAGCAAAACTGTTGAAATGAAGAAAAAGTATATGCAGGCCCATTATCTGTTTTAAATGATTTTGGCCTTCCCATAGCAGCAAAGGCTTGAAGGCAATGACTGATTACATCTTTTTTCTTTTCCCCTGTATTGGTGGTAGCAAATATATATCCTGAGTAGGTATCTACAGTTACAAGTACAAATCTAAAAGTACCAAATTCAGGGATATGAGTGACATCCATCTGCCATAGATGATTTGGAAGGAGTCCTCTAGGATTGACTCCAAAATGAGGAACACATAAATGAGGCACACAGGCAGGACACTGTTTTACTATATTTCTGGCTTGCTCTTTTGTAATGTTATATTTTATTTTGAGAATAGTATCATTGACATGAAAATTTTATGGAAATTAATTGATTTTTGTACAATGTTAAACACATGAGGATCTCAAGTAGCTGAGTCTGCAGTAGAATTTCCTTGAGCTAAAGGCCCAGGTAAGCCTAAATGTGCTCTGATATGGCCTCTATATAAAGGTTCTTTGCAAGCCCACAGAAGAGTTTATGCTTGATGAAAGCATTGTTGTAAGGTAGATATAATTGCTTCTAGTTGAGTTTTTTTGAGCAGACTCATGAGAAGTAATAATAGTCTGTACTATGTCAGAAACTACTGTAGCTGTGCCAGAGGAGGAGCCATCTGTAAAGATTGTATTTGCTGCTGGGATAGGTTGAGCCTTAACAACCTGAGGGAAAATAACAGGATGTTTTTTGAAGAAGCTGACAATAGGTGAACTTGGCAAGTGATTATCAAAGGTGGCCATGGTGGAACAATAAATTGCCCAATCTTCATTACTGTTAACTAGTATTTCAATCTGTTTTGCTGAGAACAGGACAATAACTGTCTGAGGATGAACTCCAAAAACTCGAAGGGCTGTCTTAAGTCCTAATGTAACGAGATTTGCTGCCATCACAGGATATGGGGAAACAACATATTTGGAGGATACTGGCAAATGGATCCATATCAGGGATACAGTTTGCCATACCAGACCTGTAGGAGTATATTCAGAATCTAACACTATGAGGCTAAAAGGCAAGGATAGATTAACTCTATCACTATGAGCATTTTCTAAAGCTTGTTTTACTAACCTTAAGGATTTTCTATCTTCAGGAGTTAAAATTCTGGGGGATGTAGGGTCTGAATATCCTTGGAGAATATCAAACAGAGGCTTAAGTTGAACAGTGGTGATTCCCAAATTTGGTCTTACCCAATTTATATCACCTAATAAGTTTTGGAAATCATTTAGAGTCTTAAGCTTTCCTGTGGCTAATTTAATTTTTTGTGGCCTAACATAGGTATCTAATATTTGATATCCTAGAAAGGTAATAGGGCTGTGAGTTTGCACCTTTTCTGGGGCCACATGTAATCCCCATTATTTTTTAGGGTTTTGATAATATTATCAAATACCCCTAATAAGGTCTCCTGTTCCTTATGAGCCAAAAGAAAATCATCCATATAATGGAGACAATGAAGTCCTTTACAATTTTGTCTAATCTGTGATATAGCCTGACCAACATATATTTGACACATAGTGGGACTATTTGCCATTCCCTGGGGAAGGACCACCCATTGGTATCTAGTACTAGGCCCTTCATTATTCAAAGAGGGAATGGAAAAGGCAAATCGAGGGCCATCCTCGGGATGCACAGGAACGGAAAAGAAACAATCTTTTATGTCTATAGAGAATGATATGACAATGTTTTGGAACAGCAGTTAACGAGGGGAGACCCAGTTACACTGGGCCCATAATCTGCATACTGGAATTTATGGCTCTCAGATCTTGCAAGAGTCACCATGTTTTAGATTTTATTTTTTATGACAAAATGGGTGTATACCAAGGGAAAGTGGAAGGAATGATATGATTTTCCTTCAATTGTTGATTAACTATTTCCTGGGTCGCCTCTATTTTTTCTTTAGAAAGGGGCCACTGGGGTACCCAGATAGGATTATTGGATTTCCATGTTATCTTTAATGGTTCAGTGGCCCCTCCAGAAAACCCAGCCCCTTAGTCCCTGTTTGTCCTTTGGCTTGAATGGGGCAGGTCATACCTTGTAGATTCTTGCCTAGTCCTTTTCCAGGGATATAACCTTGTCCCACCATGACTGGTAAAATGGTTGGGGTTAGACAGGAAATATTTATGTTCAACTGGGGAAGAAATGACAACATCCATCTGTGTTAAAATGTCTCTTCACCAAAGAGTGACAGGCAGGTGAGCTAATACATAAGGTTGGACTGTCCCCCTTTTCCCATCAGGGTCCTCCCAAGATAACACAGCTGAACTTTGTAATGGGGTTTGAGCAAATCCAAGTCCCCGTAAGGTAGTACTGGATGCTGTAACAGGTCATGATTAGTTCCAGTCCTTCTATCTTATAATAGAGATGTGAGCACCTGTGTCTATTAGACCCTCTATGGGAGTACCATTAACTTTAAATTTAAGTATGGGTCTATTTTTTGTTGGTTGTGCCCAAAAGACACCCGATCCTGCGGATCCAAATGCGTTGTCTCCTCCAGTCCTTTGTGAACTGGGAAAAGTCCCATGATGGCCAGGCAATATCAATATTTGGGCTATTTTGCCTCCTGGAGAAACCAACAGATACCCCTTGAGGGGAGGATAACATAATCTTTATTTCCCCAGTATAATCAGAATCAATGACTCCTGGAAATACTTATAATCCTGACAGAGTTGTGGAACTCCGCCCCAACAATAATCCTACTGTGCCCTCAAGGAGTGGTCCATGTATGCCCGTGGGACCACTTGTACTCTCATCTCTGGGGTTAGAACGAGTCGGGTGGAGGCACAGAGGTCCAATCTCCCACTCCCTGATGTTCCTCAGGACAACGAGGAGATAATCGGAAAGGATTGTGAGTGGGGATCTGGACTATGGGATTCTGAAAGGCCCCGTATATTTGAGGGCCCCGGGTTGGCCCCCATGGCCGTTTTTTGACTGGGTAGGAAGAGGATTTCTCTCTATGTCAAATCTTGATGTACAAAATCTCACCCAGTGCCTTCCTTTCTGGCACCGGGGACATAGACCTGGGGCAGGTTGATTTGTCCCTTGCTGTTCTCTAGACTTAGGTGTTCCCCTGGGTCCTTCAGGGCAGTCTCTTCTGAAGTGCCCTTCTTGCCCACACTTAAAGCATATTATTCCTTTAGCTCTTGATTGCCCCTGATTTGGCCCATGAAGAGCAGCAGCTATTACTTGTCCTGTAATGACTGCATCATTGATATCCCTGCAGACCTTTATATATGTACTTAAATCTTTATTTTTCCATGGTCTTATAGCTTCTTTACACCATCTATTTGCTTGCTCATAAGCTAATTGTTTTATTAAGGGCATAGCTTGTTCTGACCCCCCAAACACTCTAGCAGCCATTTGGATTAGTCTATCAACAAAATCTGCAAATGGTTCATTACTCCCCTGAATCACCTTAGACAACTGCCCCTGTAAATCTCCTGACCCTTGAATTAACTTCCAGGCTTTAGTGGCAGCAGCAGCAATTTGTGCATACACCCCAGGATCATAAATAATCTGCTGTTGAATACCTTCATAGTTTCCTTCTCCTGTTAGCATTTCTACATTTCTTTGGGGAAAGCCTGCGGCAGCATTATGTCATGCCGTTTCTAGTGAGGCTTCCTGCCATGCAGTTTTCCACAATAAGTACTGCCCCCCTGATAGCACAGCTTTACATAGCCTTTTCCAATCTTCTGGCACTAGATTCAGCCCCACTACTGATTCCAACATACTAATTGTAAATGGGGCCTGAGGACCGTATGTAGTCACTGCCTCCTTAAAATTTTTTACTGTTTTGAAATCCAGAGGTTGGTGGAATCTTTGTCTATTTTGGTCCTCTAGTACAGGGAAGAATTGTGAGACTGCTGAGGTTCCCTTAAGGGGGGTTTCTTCTCCCCATGGTGAAAAACCCATCTGATTTATAGCATGAGATTACTCCTCCCAAGGATACTTTGGAGGATATAGGGGGCAGGCTGCTTGAGGGGGAGCAGCTGCCTCCAGGAAGGGATTGGTATTCCTTCCCGATATAACTGATGGGGGCGACCGTGTCCTTGATGCTCTTTCTAATTCCTCCCCAGTAAGCCCCTCCTCCTCTTCTTCCTCTTCAGGAGAAGTTACATTTACACTTAGTTGTTTCTTTATCTCTTCCAGACACATATTTCCTTTTTTAACTAAAGTTATTATTTTACCGTTTTTAGATGTTAGACATTTCTTAATGAGCTGCCACATGGGAAAAGTACCTCTAGGTAACGGGGATTGCTTTTCTGCTTTAATAAGATCCTCTTTATCATGTTCCCATTGTGGAATATTTAGGACTCCCTCTTCCAAAAACCAAGGACTAACCTTGGCCAGTGTAGTTACATATGCTGTTATGGTAGATTGTTTTATGGCAGTTCCATTAGCCTTAAGTACATCTTGTATGATTCCTATCATTTGATTTCTAGACACTTGTGACCCCATCCTGGAGTTATGAGACCTCCCTTTACCGGGGCTATGCAGACTCCCTTCACTGGGGTTATGTGGCCTCCCTTTACCAGGGTTATGCAGACTCCCATCACCAGGGTTATGTGACCTCCCTTTACCGGGGTTATACTGACTCCCTTTACCGGGGTTCTGTGGCCTCCCTTTACCGGGGTTATGCAGACTCCCTTTACCGGGGTTATGTGGCCTCCCTTTACTGGGGTTATGCTGCAGTTTTCCTATAGCTTACCTAAAGTTACTTAGTTTTCCTATAGCTTACCTTAAGTTACTTACATGGGAGGACACAGAAGGAGGAAGAAGCTCCCTGTCCGGACCACCACTTGTTCCGTCCAGCGGAACCAGCGCGGAGAAAGGAGACACCACCAATCTTTAGTTGACCAGACTTATTGCATCCTCCCTGTTTTTCTGCCTCCTTTATTCTGCCACTATCTCCCTTCTTCTTCCCTCTCCCTCTCTCCTCCCCCAGGCTCCTAGCTTATCAGCCAATTATAGCAAAGTTTTCTCTCACACAGGAGAGCATGCAGAGGAATGTCAGCATAACACTATATGAATCACGAGCTGTTCACGCGCGGCATGATATTAGATAGCCAATCCTTGAGCCTGGCGTCAACATGTCATAAGTCTCCAAGGAACTAGTAGGCAAGCAACCTTTATGGGTACTTCCTTATTTTGGTACCCAGTGCCCTTTGGCTCATTGCCAGGTGCCATCTTGTCCAAGACAGCCCTCAACAGATAGTACCTTAAGACACACTTGCGATAGTAGTCATATGCTCCAAGTATGCTTTGCATTTTCTTTCTTTTTTAGCATGGGATTTCCTGGGGATTGAACACTGGGAAACTTTATAAATTGATCTACATTCCCCAGTTCTTTCTATCTTTCTTTTTTCTTTCTTTCTTTCTTTCTATTTTTCTTTCTTTCTTTCTTTAATTAATTTTTAAGATTGGGATATCACTAATTTGCTGAGGCTGTCCTTGAATTAAGACTGAGGGATTCCTCCTGCTTCAATTTCCCATATTTTTGGATGACAGGCATAGTCACCACACCAAGTTTGTATTTCCACTCAGCCTGTAACTTGTTCTTTTTATCTACTGAACCAGGGTCTTAACTGAGTAGATGTTTATGAGTGTATTATTCTTTCCTATTCTAGATTGAAAATTTTTGGCAAATTTGTGAATGTTTAGTTTAATCCTATGTCCCAAAGATTTCCCCATTTATATAACTTTTGTTTTCCTAAGTGTTATGGTTTGGGTCAAAAATATTCCTCAAAAGCTCAGATGTCAGTGTAGCAGTGTTCAGAAGTAAGACAACTAAATTACAAGGACTCATCACTGAGTTAACTCATCTCATCAGTGAGTTCACCCTTGTAGTGGAATAATAATTTGCAGCAGCCTGCTTATAGCTCTGTGGTATAGCATCTACCCAGCATGTGTGAGGTCTTGGGTTCCATCGCCTGTACTGGCAAAAAAAAAAAAAAAAAAGAAAAAAAAATATATATAAAATCACTTGCTGAGAGATGTAGAAAGTGATAAAGTGACAAGGAGGTGGGATTTGGCTGTAGGAATTGCATCCCAGGGTGCTGTCTGTGGGAATGTAAGTCCACTTACTCTCTGTCTCTCCTGCTTTTTGGTTAAAAAGAGCTGAGCAGCTTTCCTGTTACATGTCCATTCACCATGATGTTTCTGCAGTGAATTTGGCTGACCACGCTTTGATACCATAAATTTAAGTAATCCTGTGCTCCTCTGAGTTGCTCTTGTCAGGTATTTTGTTCACAGTTATAAAAAGCTCACCAACACATTGCATCTTACAATGTTGTGTTCTCTTTCATTTCCATAGTCCACTTTAATTTTTGTGTAATGTTTGAGACGGCTCATTTCCTTTATGGCAGTGGTCAATGACTGCTCTCCCTGCACCATTGTTGACAAGCCACCCTTCTTTCACTGAATTAGTCTCTTAGTTTTGTGCAAAGCCAATTGACACATTTCTCTGGGTCTCTTTCTGGTGTTCTGTTCCAGTCTTTTGTCCTTGTGTCTCTTTCTCTGCCAGTCATGACAGGTAGTCTTCAAAAGTGTGGTCATGCCATGAATTTGACAGCCTGGTGGACTAACTACTCCAGCTTATTCTTTGTTTTCAAGTTGTTTTAGCTGTTATCTTTCTTCTACCTTCCAATACAATGTTGATGGTAAATGTGTTTGCATCTAAAATGCCTAGTTTTTTGTTTTGCTGTAGGGGCAGGGAGCTATGAGGGATTGAACTCAGGAGCACTCGACTACTGAGCCACATCCACAACCCAATTTTGTATTTTATTTAGAGACAATCTCTCTGAGTGGCTTAGCATCTCACTTTTGTTGAGGTTGGCTATAAACTCTTGATCCTCCTGCCTCAGCCTCCAGAGCCACTGGGATTAGAGCTGTACATCACTGTGTCCAGCTCTTGATGTGGTTTTGAGAGGAATTTTCTTGTTCCACATGTCCCTGTGCTAAGTATTTTCCTACATCAGGTGGTGCTTTGGCTTTTGATTCAATAATCAAAAAAGAGTCAAGAGACTTAAGGAGAGAAGAGTCTGTTATATCAACATACTCTTCTGTTTGTTCCTTGTTTTCTTCCTCCTGATATCACCTAGGCCCTCCTTTCACCATTCCTTTCTAGACAGAGACATGCTCTGGCCCTTCCACAGGGCAGGATTGCTGGTGTCAAGTCTGTTGTTGCCTTCACTGGAGAACATCTCTCTTACCTCTTTATTATGAAGGGTATTATCACTAGATGGAAAATTATGAGAGCTCTTTTCATTTTGCACATTAAAAATGTGTGCCACTTTCCTCTGGTCTTCATCCTTGCAGTGAAAATTTCAATGTCATTCAAAGGACTGGTAGTGTAGAAAACTTTGAGATTTTGCTCTGAAGAGAAGTAACAAAACTGAGCCATAGCTGGAGAGGACCACAACATCAAGTCAAGCCTCTGTTGTTTTTATCTGTGATAGGAGAGGTTTGGTGCCATGAGCAGCCTGAAGGTTCCACACCCCACAGTATTATTTTAGTGAACCATGAAAAACTTTGAAAACCTAGCATGGTGGCCCAGCAATCCAGAAAGTTGAAGCAGAAGGATCACAAACTCCAGGAAAGCCTGTGCAACTTAGGGAGACCTCATCTCAAAATAAAATGAAGGAGAAAAACTTTTGAAATAATGAGTGAATTTCTTACCTCTTCTTACTCCTTCTGGTGGAGTTCAGACCTGGAGGAAATGCTGCTTCATCCTGAAGAACAACCAGGAAGGGGATGACCCAGATGTCCTGGAATACTACAAGCATCACCAGCCCAAGAAGGCTTTGTGGATCATCTTCCTGAACCTCTGTAAGCAGGTGAATGGCAATGTGACCTTTCACAAGAAGGGGCTGCCATGTGGCTTTGTGTGCATCTTCAAGACCAGCAATCACACCTTTTACCTGGTAGCAGAGACAAAGGAGGACATGCATAAGTGGGTGCAGAGCATCTGCAAGGTCTGCGGCTTCCAGCAGGAATTTGAAAGCATAGGTACACAGTCACCAGCCATCTCTAGATGCTGAAATACTCCTAAGGTTCTTTTGCAATTAAAGTAGATGCCAGTCAAGACCAGATATCATGGGGACCTGTTCCCTCACTGTGCTCTAATGGCAAAACAAGAAATGTTGGTTGCAATGAAGCAAAAGTTGTTTTATGACATACCTCAGGCCCCTGGACCCCACTTTCATCTACCAGTGTGTCACCTTCTTCCTCCTTCAACTCTCACACATGGTGATTATCTGCCTTTCTATGGGTCCTCTGCATGACCAGTGTGGCCAATCTTGCAGTTCTTTTGAGAGACAAAAAGGGATTAGAAAAATAAAGACTCACAAATACAGATTTTGAAGATAAACCTGCAATCAGCTAGAGCTCTGCTCTCTGGTGCAGATGCAGATCTAAAGAGTTATGACAGCAATCTTTATTTATATATGTCTTATCAGGTGAAATATTATGCAAGCATTATTTTTTGTATTCAGGAAAGTTACAGAAACTAGGACATCTATGTAGCTTTTCTGCAGTTTCAATCCACAGTTGCTTTGTGCAGATTTCAGGAAAATCCATTGTTAAAAGTTACTGTAAGGTGGGCAGGAATAAGAGAAGTGAAACTGGTGAATACTGTGGTCATATAGTATAAGAATTTCTTTATTCCCTGGAGCTGTGTGCTGAGATCAAGGTCAGAGTTGATAGGACTCTTGCCCAGAGCCTCCACATGCAGGGAAATGCCACAGCAGATAAGCATCCTGTGCCCTTGCACAGAAACATTAATAGGAACCAGGCATGCCATAGCCATGAGGTCATCAGAGACCCCTAGTCTCAGTCACTGCTCTCCCATCCTCTGTCACTGCTCTCCACAGTCCTCTTCCATCCAGCCTCTGTAATAAGTCTTGGCCCTCAGTCCTGTGTGATTATTGTGGATGTAGAATCCAGGATTCCTCCACATCCCCATGGGAGAAGAAAGGTGAAGGGGGATCAGAAATTTATCATTGGGTTTTGATGGCAGCTTTCATTTTGGAGTGGTCAGCCAATCTGGACTTAGTGATGACATCAGTAAATCTGTGGAAAGGTACTAACAACAGAATTTTGCACTTTGAAATGGTAGCATTGATGGAATGTGAATAACATATCAAGATTTTTTTTAATAACTTCCTCAGGTTACTACTGATGGCAAACCAGGTTCAGGTCCCTTGGACTTGGGACCAGGCATGTCGGGTTTGTGCCCTGTGCTGCTGCATAGGTCCAGAATGCTCCTGCACTCATACTAGCACTTGGTGCTGCTGTCCTGAGGTCCTATAAGTTTTCAGCAGTGGGTACTGTTTTTTCAGGTTACACCAGGCCCTGGAAATTATGTGACCAGCTGGGCCTGGGATGAAGAGTTGCTGTGAAGACCTGTTTTTTGCCTTCCTGGGAGAAGGATAATAAGCCCATTTCCTCTCATTCTTCATGAAGAGTAGCTCAGATTTTCAAAGCAACTTTTAATTTGCCTTGTGTGCTGTCTCTGGTGGGAAATTCCTTGATTCTCCATGCATGTCTTTCTACTCTTTTGTATCTGATGAGTCTGCAGATGTGTTCAGCTGACTCCAAGTCACAGGGCTCCTAACCTTGTGTGTGGATAGATAGATGCCAAACCAGTCATGGGGACTTCATCACCAGGCCAGGGACACTGGCTTTGGCACCAAGAGCTGAGTGAGGGGAGGTTTATTAAATGATCAGGATGATTGTTAGTGTAACAATGGAGTAGTTGGTCAATATTTTGTCTTCTAAATTGTTTGTTCCTTTGGCTTCCTGGTCATGAGAGTGTATTCTCTTAGCTAATGGGAGGTTCAGTTATTAGTTGGTAGTCATTAGTTGCATGTCAGAGCTTCAGTACTGTGAGATCTTTCTGAAGAGAGCAGGTGGTTTGTCTTCCTTCTCAGTGGAGAATCTAGAGTTTTGAGTTAGCAACTTTCTTATAAAGTGTATTGTGGCTACAAAACCATCCACAAGAGTCTAAGCTTAGTCATCTTAGGAGTCAGCATCTGACCACTATTCATGAAAGAGCTTGTTGTTAATTGCTTTGGAAAGTTCTTCTGATTTTCTAGTAAGGAAACAGAATTTATGTCCTGCCTTATACTGAAACTTTGCAGAACTTAAGATCTTTCTGTTTACCTGCACTGTGTTTGTGTAGGCATTCCATTTTCATTGCATAAAACTCCCATGAGGCAGAACATTTCCCTTGCTGTGCCTGTCACGAACTTTCCCACCTTTGCTCTGGATCCACCCCTTTTGTAGGTAAGGAGATGTCTGCATTCACACCTGCCATCCACACCAAGAGAAGGATGTGACAGCAGCTGTGACTTGACCATCTCCCTGAAAGCATAGAACCAGTATAAATCCCACTAAAAAGCACCTCTTAAAGCTAGATAGGAAAGACCCAAAGTCACATAACTGATTGACAGTGGGACTCTGTCTCAGTCAGGTCTGCTTTTAAGTTATGATACCTAGCCTCTTCTCCCCTGACATTTGTCAGATATCTCTGACCCTTTGGACTGAGAGCTCCCCCTCACCCCTCCCACTGAGTCCTTCCATAGCCCTGGCTCCCCCCTCACTGACATGTATGAATTAGTGTACTGTGGTGAACCTGACAAAGTCCACATCACCTCCCAGATGATGTGAGCATGTCTTGGCAAAGGTTCTGATCCCTTTGTTAAATGGATCAAATGCTTTTTTTCCTTTTTCCCAGTGCTTCATGTGTGCATTATGGATACTTCAGAGAGCTAATGTTACTATTCCTGAAAAATGTTTTAGTGGAAGGCGAGACCCTGAATCCATCAATCCCATGAGACTCTACTGTGGAGCTCATAGGTGGAGACCTGCTCCCATCAATCCTGAGAGATCCACCCTACTGGGCTCCCAGCAGATACACACTGCTATTTTTCATTTTTTTAAGTGATTCATAGAGACCCATCACAAGACTTGTGTCTTTTTTCAGCTGGTAGGAGTTTTGTGGCAATGGGAGACTTTCTTCTTTACACAGATTTTGTCTTCTTTTTCTGAGATTGGCTCTCCAGGTATAATAGAGTCTGACCTGAACTTCTGGGTTCCAATCCTCCTCCCACCTCAGCCTCTCCAGTGCTGAGACAAGAACATGTGCCTCCACACCCACCAGTCTCTCTTTTTAACACTTCTGGCAACCCCTCGACATTTTTCCTTCAGCCACCTTCCAATTTTTCACATAATCCACACAGACATACCCAGGATAATGACTTCAGTATCATAACCAGACTAGGAGGGACACAGTTTGAATATTGAGTTCAGGTTGAAGGAAAAACTTCCTCACAGAAAGCTCTTCCTCGAAGGGACCCAGGGATGATGCTCACAGAGAAGGAGCAGTTTCCAAACAAATAAGAAGATTCAGTATCACATGTGGGGTTTGTTTCTGGGTTTTGTTTTTGGATGGAAGCTTTACTGTACCTGGGGGGGCTTACAGGGGCAGGAAGGAGGAATCCAGGCCACATACATGGCAGGGCACATTTCATGTTCTGTCTCATGAGGCTGAATTAAATACCTTAAATCAGGATAGGGGCCCTTACTCTCCAAGGGCTGACAATGCACCACAGGGAGCCACACTTCCTGGGGCTAGTCCAGAGTGGCAAGGAATAGATGACCTACCCTGCTTGCAGGGAAGGCAGAAGAAGAACAGGTTTGTGTCAGGAGGGAAGGCACCCCTGGGTGTGACCTTGATGCGCAATATACATCCTTCCTCTGATGACACTTTTCAGGATGAGGCCACTTTCCCACCTCTTTTTACTTTTTATCAACAGGTTCCCTGAGAAACATTTCTGCAGCCAGTCAGAAGCCCTGCTCCTCCAGAGCTGAGCAAACCACTCATGTCTTCAGCACATTCAACAATGAAGATGCTCCACCCTGCCACTCTAGAGTCAGCCTGCATTGCTGACAGGCAAGTCCCCTGAGTGGGAGGAGGCACGGTCCATCTGGTCCTCCAGAGTGCCGCAGCAGCACTTTTACCTGTGCCTCCATTTGGACCAGTGCTTGAGTCATGGATTAGAGAGTGTGATGTAGGAAAGAGAATGACCATCTGACTACATTTGGTCAAGGAATCCTGTGTCCCTGCTTTAGATCTGTAAGATGGGTCAAGCATGGTCCCATGGACACACTGGATCAGAGGCTCCTATGCCCTTTTTTTAGAGCTTTAATTTGGGTGAAGCTTGGTACCATGACAGCACAAGGACAGGGTTAACTCTCCCCTACTTTAGAACTGTAAGATGGGACAAGTATGTTACCATGATGACACCAGGGTAGGAGGTTCCATGCCCTCACTTTGAAGCTATATGTTGGGACAAGTATATACTTCTGCTGGGTAGGGAAAAATGACCTCAGTGAGCTATCAGGATTATTACAGGCTTGGGAAAATGCTGGGGTGTTTGAAAGAATGACCAAACTGAGCATGCAGTCAGTGTGATTGGCTTGTTGAAAACAGCTGGCGTGCATGGCAGATTAACCCAGATGAGCAAGCAGGCAGTGTGATGGGTGTGGGGAACCTGGGTTGCTCATATGGAAGACTGACTCACAGTGAATAAGATGTCAGTATGAGGGGAGTGTGGGCATCTGCTGGTGTTCAGGGAAGACTGACCCTGCAGAACAAGCAGGCAGGGTGAAGGGAGTGAGTACATCTGCTGGGGTATAGGAGAGACTTTCCCAGAGGGAGCAAGGAGGCAGTGTGAGAGGGGTGTGGACACCGGGAGGAGTATAGGGAAGAATGACCAAATTCAGTAAGCAGACTGTGTGAGGAACAAGGATAAACCTGCTGGGTTGTAGGGAAGGCTGACCCAACTGAGTAGGCAGGCAGTGTGAGGACATGTTGGGTGCCTGTTAGGGTGCAAGAAGAGTTACCCACAGTGAGCAAGTAGGCACTGTGATGGACATGCCAAATACTAGTGAGATACAGGGAATACTGCCTTTCATTTAGCAAGCAGGCAGTGTGAGGGGCATGGGGAATCCTGGAGTGCATGGAAAGTCACCCACATTGGCAAAAAAGTTGTGTGAGGAGGATGAGGAAACCTGCTGTGGTACAGCAAAGGCTGTCCCACAGTGAGCAAACAGGCACTATGAGAGGTCTGTGCAAACTTTCTGGGGGCTGGGAAGACTTTCACAGCCATTGTGCAAGCTGGTATTGAGTGGCCAAAGACTGTTCATCAGTTTGAGGGACATGTGGACAACTGGTGGGATGCAGGCTAGTCTGATAGAGCTGAATAAGTAGGAAGTGTGAGAGACCTGTGTAATCCTACTCTGGTTCAGGAAAACTGACACAGCTGAGAAAACAGAAAAAGTGAGACATTTGTGGAAACCTGTTGATGTGAAGGTAAGACACCCAGATGAGCAAGCCTGCAGTGTGATGGATGTGAAAGGAAGACTGAACCACAGAGAGCAATCACATTTTCTGATGTGTGGGGAAGAGTGAACCCCAGTGAGCAAGCAGAAAGTATTGTGGGAATCTTAGTGTGCATGAAGCCTGACACAGATGATCAAAGCTCCCTTGGGTGAGCAGGACACAGGTAAACAATATTGAGTGACCACATAACAGAGGCACTCGACTCCAGTTAAAGAACAACCTTCAGCATGTTTTTAAAAGCAGGTTAGCAATAATATCCCAGGGTAAGAGTAAGTCACAGCTGAAAAATGCAGGTGCTTATGCTCTGTATGCTCCTTCCAAACAGTGGGCTGTTTGGGGCTTTGACAAACATCCTCACTGGATTCAGTCCTGCATTGCCCTCCATTCTCTTTCAGGAGTGATGGTTTCTTTGAAGATTCAAGGACCTCATTCTACATGAGGAGTGACCTGGTGGCCCAGAAGTTTGTCCATGACAGTAGGTGTTGTGTCCGTGGGATCTGTGGTCAAGCCCAAGACATTTGTATCACATCCAAGCCAAAATGGAACAGCCTAGGGATCAGAGATTACAGCTGCAACTTCCCACAGCACCTGGACTGCCAGGGCCACACCACAGGCAGCCCCACAAGACCCAAGACAGACAGAGGATTCATACATTTTCATGGCACCTATAGCAATACCACTCTCAGCCTTCCCAATTCCCAAGACGTTCATGATGGATGAAAGCCAGAGTACCTTGGAAGCCGCAGCTCCAGGGAACAAAGCCATGACCATCCCATGCTTTCCCCACAAGCCAAGCCAGGAAGAAACACATCCACAGAGCTGCCCTTCCAGGACCCTGTGGTTAGAAAGAAGAATAGGTCAGTATCTTTCTCTACCATCAAGCCCTGGCACAGAGACTTCCCTGAACTGTACAGCAGCCAACCTCATGAAGGTGAGTGTCATGTGCATCTAAGGCTAGGGGAGAGGGAGGTAGCACAGAGTTCTCACATTTTGCAGGCCCTCATCACCCAGGCCCAAGGCAGACTTTCAGTCATCTGTGGTCACTGACATTTAGGATGTAGGCCTCCTCTGCCACCCCAGCAAGTTCTTGGAAAACTCCCTACTCAGTGAGGGGAACAGACCCTCCTGGTTAACCACAGTACAGTGTGTTTGAGGATTCATTGTGGCTCAAATCATAGTATTTTACACATCAAATGAAGGACTTAAAAGAAGTCTACCTCAGTCCAAATTGCAGCCAAACCTAGAGGTACTAACAGACTACTAAAACAAAATGAGAAAGTAATGTGATATTCTAAGGCACAGTGGCATGTTTGTGGTTGAATGAAATTTCACTTGAAGTCTGTCCTTGTACTGTCACTGACTTTCCCTGAGTGCATTTCAGCACTGTGTGTACCTCATCAGTTTGTTGCAAGACACATTCTTATTCCTTCCCATTGGTCCCCCACCCCAGAACCTGCACAGCCTCCTCTCACCCATCATGCATCTTATGAAAGTTTTTCAGGGCAGAGCTGTATCTTCATTTCATATGATGCCTGGGGTTAGAAGATTTACTCAGAGATGACTCAACCCCAAGGCCCTGCCATCTGGTTTGGAGCTCTGTACTCATCCTCTGGCCTGGAACTGAGGCAGAGATGTTTGGAATCATGCTCCTGACTACCATAGCTCACCTCCAGCTGGGAAGTTAAACCCCACAAATATAAACCAGTGCCCATGTTTTCAATGTGGCTTCTGGAGGCTGCAAGGTACTCATCCTGGAATTGCCAACAGTGTTGTGTCACTCTCGGTGAGCAGGACAGTGGGGTGAGATGGGAGCAGAGGGAGCGAGTGTACAAGTCAAGGGAATTCTGCAGATGCCTCCTGGGGCTTGTACCCCATACCCAGGAGGAACTTCCAAGCTCTCTGTGCTTGGTCAGGATGTGTCAGAAGTGAATCCTGTGCTGGGAAATCAGGGCTTGTGTTGTCTGGAGGGCTAGTAAGTCCAAGAGTGACTGGGGAGGGCATGGGAAATGTCCACACAGGACCATGTGGGGCCACATGTGATTTACTTTCTCTGTCACAGCTTCCTTCCCTGATACCCTCAAGGACTCCCAGAGTGGCACAGAGAGTGTAAGACCCTCTGCTGAGTCCAGGAGCCTTAGAGTCAGCTTTCTCCAAGTGAGTACATTTTGACTGGCTCTGCAGAATGCTTGGAGAGGTGTAAGGCCACACCCTATAAGGTATCAGCACATCCTCAGTGATGGCAACTGCCTCACAGGATGTTGCCTGGGCTTATCTCAGTTCAGGACCCCAGGTCAGTGCAGGCTTCCTAGTTTGGAAGAAATTAATGTGCTGAGGTGGACTGGGGCACAGGCTCCCTGACTCACCTAGTGAGCAGAAAGGGGAATGCTCAGTGGGGTCTTCTGTCATGACCTGCATGACCATTAATTTAGAAACAGACAAGGGGTGATAGAGGATTAAGAAAAATAAACACTTAGAGGGCAGGGTGGGATCAGGTAGGTACTGTCCTCTGATGGAGGAACATTGATCCTGAGCTGGCTCCACATGTTTCTCATATAGGCTTTATCATCAAGAGGTTATTTGTGAGAATGTTTATGGAAAGCAGCCAGGCTTGAAGGTCACAACATGGTTGAGACATTATGGTTATTTTAATATGTTCAGAATGTTCTATTCTTAGGAGACAGCATTTGTGACTCAAGGTTAAAACTGACAGCTCTGGACATTTGCACAGAGAGAACATGCCATAGGAATTGGGGAAAGTTAACCCTATACATTTGCACAGGGGAATCACAGTGAAAGCACACCACAACCACAAGGTAATCCTATACCTTGGTTCACATCACTACTCCCCACAGACTACCATTAAGCAGACTCACCCCCAGAGTCTCTTCTAGAAGAGGAATGGTACAGTGAGGGATGTGTCAGGTGGGAGAGGACAATAACTTATGTGCAAGAACCCAGGCTGTGGGGAAGACTCTGATGGCTTTCAAAATGTCAGCAATCAGATTGGTGCATTGAGGACTGTGACATGCAACTTAGAAGCAACTGAGATGTGTGTCTCACTGTGGGGCCAGGGCTGAGAAGGCAGCTGAGCTGCTCACCTCCACTGCAGGTGTGGTCTACCCTGAAATCTTCTGGGCCAATACCATAATCCCAGGCTTACCTTCAGGGCCAGGACTGCCCATGTGTCACTTCCCCTGATCAGCTCTTAGTGACTCACCTGTTTGGTGAGGCTGGAGGCACATCCAGCCCATGCAGTCTGCAGGCAGGGCTTTCCCTGCCCATCAGGCCTTTGGCCTGGGTGGACCCATCCACCAGGAGCATTTTATACTAGACATACCACTGATGCTTGGTGTGTCCCAGGAAAGCTGAAAGTGGTCCATCCACCTCGCTACTGCCCTTTCCTACTTTGCCTTCCTGCCTGAAGTCCACAGTCTCCACAGTCATAATATGGCCAACCTAGTGGTGGTTATCTTGACATGAATACAGATTTTCACTTCTTTCTTCTGGTCAGTGATGGCTGTTTCTTTCACTGCCCTGTCCCTAGCCAGCAAGAACAGTTGTGCACCATCTGAATGAGGCTCATTCTGAAGATGACTACCTGCCCCCATGCATGGGTCCTTCCACCCTACTGGCCATGGGGGGAGCATGTTTGATTGCCCAGCATATCCATAACCCCAGGAGCCCAGAAAGTGACCACTTTTACTCTCTTAGCTGCCCATGTGAAGCCCTTCCTTCATACAAAGTCCTTGTCAGAAGAAGCAAGATCCAGCCACCTTCTGTAGACTGCAGTCTCAAGCCAGGCTTGAAAGGTAAGTACACTCTATCTCTATCCCACCCCTGGACAACAAGCAGGTCTGCTGGCTTTGCTTATGTATCAGATGGATCCTGGACTTGGGGTTTAGACATTAGATAAATCATTGAAACTCAGTCTTGCTTCTTATCTGTGAATTTGGGGTAGCACCTGCCCCTAGGTTTGTGGAAGAAGAGCCCCCAGGACAGAAATCAGGGCACTGCAGGTGTTCACTGCAGTCAGATCTGTCCCTTATACAGGCCAGGAGGAAGGGCTCCAAGGCCCAGGTCTGCACTGCCTGGTTCTGCAGGAGGAGGACCAGCAACAGGGTCCCAATAGGAGGAAAAGGAACAAGAGCACCAGCAGAAAGATCCCTGTGTCTGGCCAACAGCCCTCAGTCCCAGTGTATGGAACTCAAGCCACAGGGCCTGCAGAGTCCTCTCCCTCTATTCTGGGCTAACCTGCATGCCCAGAAGTGCTATCAGTGACCATCTTCACTTCAAATGCAGTCTCTTGATTTATTTTACAAAATCATGAACCTGGGGAGAAAACCGTATGGTTAGACCATGTGTCCCATTTTGGATCCTGGACATGTAAATACCATAGATAAATAGGAAAAAAATATATTTTTGAATCTGAAAAACAATGTGAGGCTGTGCCTTAGTTTCTCCATGTGAAGCCTCCATGAACATTCCATGGGACTGAATGTGTGTGTTGTTGCTGTGTCTGGTCACTAAGTTTCTTTTACAGCAAAACCAGTACACCAGGTCTTGGGTGGCAGCATCCTTGGCCAGCCCTTCTCCTGGTCACCCAGGGCCATGTAAGCAGGGTTGGTGGGGAGGAGTGAGATGAGTGGGCTCTTACTGGTCTGAGGATCAGGAAGACTGGAAATTAAATGCTGCTGCTGTTGCCTGATATGCCTCCTGAGGCTGGGTACTTTGATCATTGAAGATAGATAGTTGCATCCTGTTCATATACTATTCTGCAGATGGAGTAAATCTCAGGCCAGCTGGATGTGACCGCAGGTAGCTGAGACTCCTCCTTGTCCTTCCACAGTGGCTGTAGCTCAATCTTCAGCTTCATCCAGAATGTACACCTCACCCCCACACAAAGCACCACCAGGCTGCACCTGGGAGACAGTGAGAAAATGCACATCCTTGTCATGAGCTCTCAAAGGCCCACTTCCAGCTCCCTGCAGCTCTGCTCACTTGCCTCAGCCCAGGCTACCTAACTCCTTTGGTAGGGCAGAGTCTAGTACAAAACTTTTCTGAGTACAGAGCACCATCATTAGTTGGGGGAAAGTGTGGTTCCCAGTGAAGTCTCAAAAACTCCTGACTCTGGTGCAGGTGGTAGAATCCCTGTCTTTGGAGAGTGGTGCTGGAGGTAGGGAGGTGCAGGGTGCAGGCCACAATCTGAAATGAGCACAGGCAGAGCATATGGGTCCTCCCTGAGGTCCTTGCTGACAGGGCAAAGCTGCCCAGTACCTGGTCAAAGAGCTCAGGCTCCACTTGTATCATCACAGAGGACTCCAGGAGAATCCTAGACACAGTGCAGGGCATCATAGTGGGGTCCAAGCTGCTCCAGTGTGACCACTTAATTCAGGCCATGGGTGGGAGCATAATGTCCTGATTAGAGAAGTCCCAGAGACCCTACAGGCAGCATATAGGGGCAGTGTGCTGCCTTCTGTCTCTCATAGAGCAGGCAAGAAGCCGACCCAGGACTGCAGCTGCACAGCTCTGTCACTGTGGGCAGATCACTGCACATCCCTGAACTAGTCTATTCCTGCCCAGGCCTATAAGAGCAGCAGTGCCTGTTGTACTGGCACAACACTGAGGGACTGCTTGGATGGGCAGCTTTTCTACCAGGGTTGTTTCCCTGTGCTCACTGACTGCTTTTCCTCCTTTTTATAGCAGAGCTCGGGTGTGGGGTCCTTTAATCTGTTTCACCAGCAGTCCACTAGCCCCAGGAAGAACCCTATGAGTGAGAAATACTTGGCCCTGGAATTCCAGCCAAGCTCCCCGTGTGCCCACCACTCAGCTGCCTGTAGGGAACAGGGTATTTTCAGGGAAGGCAGCCTTAGACCTCTTTTCTTCCATACCTAGCAGTGGCAACTTCAACCTGATTTAGCTGGGGTCCCCCTCAGGGCACAGGATCCCTCTCTCCACACAGCCACACACATGAATGCAGAAGCCAGACTTGCTCAGGGTTGTGGAGTCAGTGTCAGATGGAGCCCAAGTCTCCTGCCTTCTGTTCTGAATTCTGCTTTGAGGAGCACTCACTCTGGGACAGGGATTCAGGCACAGTGGTGTGAGAAGAGACCAACCAGTCTAGACAGGATGGAGCTCTGCCTTGCAGGGTTGAGGGCTCTCAAAGGAGCATACATAAAACCCTGTGGTCCATACCCCATACCTCCTCATGGAGGATGGAGTGTTTGTGCTCATCTCCAGAACCAGGGAGCACACACAGAGTCCGGCATCCTGAACCTCATTCCCTGGATCAAGGAGGGCAGAGACTGACACCTGGTCTCATCACCATTGCCAAGGAATACAGGCAGAGCCCAGCACCACATCCTCTTTCCCCAGGGTAGTTGGGGAGATATGGGACTCTGGGATCACCCTTCAGCCAGGAAAGGGCCTCTGTCCCACAGCTGGGACTTTGGGAGGCTTTCAGGATCTGTCACATCATGCTTAGAAGAAGAGAACTCCTGAGGCAGGCAGGGCCACATCTTGTCCCCTTCAGTCAGACCACCCCACACATCCATCCACTCTCTGCCTGATTAGTGACTCAGTCACTCTCCCCTCAGCCCTCTAGGTCATCTGATGCCTCTGAGGAGGACAACTCCATTGAGGTGGACTAAGAGAATACCCAGACCCTGCAGCACACCACAAGAGAGAGGGCAGACAAGCGTCAGTACCCAGGCCCTGCCAAGGGCAGCAAGTCACGACAGTACAGTAGCCATTCTTCCTGCCCTCCATCCACCTCCTGCCCACTGAGCCTCAACTTTGGGGACTTGAACCCTTTCCTGGGAGGTGAGGGCAGACACAGGTGCTTCCTTGCCCCCTCAGGACTCCTGTGACCCAGTGCTTCCTTGACCACTCAAGATGGGTTTGATTTCTATCAGCAAAGCAACACCTCTACCATTCTAGTGAGAGGTTTTTGTCAAAGTGTACCCTCGGCCCATCCTCCAGAACTGAATATTGAGAAAAAACAAGCCTATCAGTATTTTCTGTCAAACTGAGAATCTCCATGTTAACCCTTCTCTTCCTGATTGCCCTTTCCCTACAGTGGGTGTCTTTCTAAATCTGCATTTCCTCAGCCTTTCCTTTCTCAGTATTCATCACACCAAAGACTGTACAATCATCCTGACCAGTGGTCCATGACTAAACTCAAATTTTGTCAGGAATAAAGATACAAGCAGACTCCCTTCTTGGTGTGCTTGCTTTCAGTTTTGGATGCTATGTGCTCTTCTGTATGTAGAGAAAAGTTCTTGCCCTGCTGACAGTGTTGATTAGTTTCCCCTTATTGTTTTTGTCCTGTGGTGCCCAGGACCCTGGATACTTTCAATATGACTTTGGGCTCTGGGCTAGGATTTATGCCCAAGTTCCCTTTCAGACTCAGTCCTCTTGCCTCAGCCCCCAGGCCAAGAAGAGTATAAGTTGGCCCTCTGGCTGGGAAGAACGTATCAGAAGACCAGGTCAGAGTGAAATTTTCATCCCAGTTTTTGGTGGGGACAAAGGCTGCCAATGAATGGAAGAGTTAAGAAGGAAGCCAGAGGGCAAAGGACAGGATCACAGACATGGAAGAATAACTGACACCAAAATCTGAGGTCTTGGCAGGGCAATTGCAGCCAATGTCACAAGGAAGAAGGAGGAGAGACAGCAGGCAGGAACAGTCATGGTGCACAGCACAGAACAAGGTTGCCAGTCATAGTTTGACCCAGAACTTTGGAATTGGCTGTCCTCCTGGCCCTGGGGTGATGTACTCTTCCCCAGCCCTTTGGGGATTTACCCCACCTGTAGCACCATAATGCCAGTCATGTGGGGTGTGGGAGGGAGCATGTGGATGGAGGTGATGTGCTGGGACCACGGTCAGCAGCAGGCTGGGCAGTCAGTGGAGCAGAGGTCTCCTGGTGGGTTGTGAGGCAGGGTAAGGCCACAGAACAGATGCAGGGACACATGCAGAGGGCCTGGTGGCAGCTGAGTATGATGCATTGTGGACTGGGTGGTGGTAAAAGGCCCAGAAGAGCATGTGGATGGAGGTGGTGCAGGGCTGGGTGCTGGGGACAGCAGTGGGCTAATAATGAATGCAGCAGAATTCCCCTGGTGAGACATGGGACAGCACTGTGCTGGGAATCAGTGCAATGGAAGTCTCCTGGTGGACTCTGAGACAGGGTGAAGGCACAGAGTAGATGCAGGGACACTGCCACAGGGGCTGGTCAAAGCTGAGCCAGGTGCAGGGTGGAACAGAAGAAAGGAGTGAGAAGTACAGGGAGCCATGTGTTTGGCAGTGGGACCAGAGGCAGTCCAGGAGAGCTGTGGCCAGATACTTGGGCTAGGCCTAAGAGCAAGGTCCAGTACTTCTCAGCTCATCTTACCTCTTTTGAACTCAGCATTCCAGGTGCAAGGCAAGAGTTGGTCTACCTCTCCTACTTACAAGGTCATCCAAAGTCAGGTGTCCTCTAAATCTCTTCCTCTCAACCTATAAGGCAATCTTGTTTTTTCACATTGAAATCCTGACCAACATTCTGTAAATATGTTCAGATACTGATGGCCTTTATCCCCCAGTGTTGCCCCTGGACTGAACATGCCATGAGACTCCATCCATTCCAAGCATGTCAGGAGGGGAAGGAAACTGTTCTCAGGTCTTGAACGAACTCAAGTGGGTTCTTTTTGTGGTGACAGGGGCATTGGCTAGGAGCATACAGGAAATTGCAGACCCTTAGAAATGCCACCCAGAGGGGGCTGCCCATCTTACCTGAAGGGGCTGAAAGTGGGTTCCATCCTGGGCAAGGCTGAGGTGTGATGGTGCCACATATGGCTCAGACATTCTCAACATGGTGTCACCACAGAGTCCTCTCCCAAATGATCCCTGGGAGGCCATTGTGTTAGTCTTGGCTGATGTCACACTAATAGAAGTCAGGTGATCTTCTTGGCTGGGAGCAAGAATAAGTCCTCTGCTAAGGAGTCATTTCTCTGATCTGTTAAGTGGAAATGTACCAGGTGCTGGTTCATGTCTCTCAGACACAGTAGAAAGAAGTTCTCTTACATTTTCATGAATGGAGAACTTGGGGCTAAAATGCAGCTCCACCCATTAGCAGGGGAAGATAGCCCCTCATGGCACACTGGTGCCCACTCTTACTCTGCTTCCCACTGTTCAACTGTGCAAGAGAGGATAGTCAGGATGGTGGTCAGGGCTTTTCAGGGTCACTCAGAGTTTCTCTCCAGCTACAGGGATGGGGTGATGTTCAGGGGAGGAGTGAGGTGCAGGATCTGCCTTCTCAACCAGTCACTGTTCTGTGTCCAAGTCCAGCCCAGTGGAGGTCACCATCCACCTTCCATCTCTCCAGGTTCTCCCAGAGAAGGAAAGAAGGTGGTGTTTGTAAGGAATCTGACCTCCCAACCACCTGTTAATCTGCGTTCCGCCCTGCCTCTCCCATTACAGGAATTTCCGGCTTACGTTGCCGTAATCTTCCTGCCTCCCACATTGCATTCTAATATGTCATTGGTCCATCAGTCAGTCTGTAATAATTCTCCTCCATGATTGGTTCCTCCCAGCCCATGAAATTCCAATATCTGAGGAGAAACCATGCGCCATGTTCCTTCTTTTTCTTCTTTCCTTTTCCCCGAGCGGATGTGAATTGTCCACATAAAATAAAAGTTCCTCGTGTGAGACCTGTGTCTGCGGAGCATTTTTCTGGGAGATATCAGAACCATAACTACCCCTAACATCTGGTGCCGTGACTCGGATATGGGATTTTTCCGCTGACTAAGCAGGCGGAATCCCATCTGATAGCCCCTGGTGCCCGCGGATACAGGCGCACCTTCCATTTACCTGGATGCCCAGTTTCCTGCATACAACACCAGACTCCAGAGTTGGTGAGTTCCCCTTAGGCAGACCCTGACCACTTAAACACATCTCAGCCACCCGTGGCCCCCACCACGGCTCCCCTCCCCCGTATCTGAGAAGCGGCCATTCCCATGGTTCCCTCCACCGCAGCTCGTGGCTCTTGCTGCCTGCCCATGGCTCCCTCTCGCCACCCTGTGGCTTCCCTCTCGTGGCTCCTGCCGCCCAACTGCTGAGGTGTGGGGGTACCTCCTTGGTCCCCATAGTTGGTCCTAGTTGCTGGGTGGATTCCTGATTTTATGGTGCTGAGATTCTTTCTCAGGGTTTGAAGCTCTCTCTCTTATTTCCCGCTGCGTCTCGCTCAAAATAACGGCCAGGTCTTCAAACTCTCTCTTGGCTGATGCCTGGTTAAACACTGGTTTTAGGTGATGACCAAACCTTTGTTCTAACCTCTCGTTGCCCTTCACCATGGTTCTTGGGATGCCAAAATCACTAGCCAGGTGGGTCTCAACTTAACATGGGATTCAGGACATCCAGCCCAGCAAACTCGCCCCTTAGATGCTTATTAAATTATCTCAAACCCCTTCACCTATTCCCTGAATCAGCTAAATTGTCCTTTAGATAGTAAGTCAGAATGGTCTATTGATGACACCCTAAATTCTAGCTTTGTACTAGGTATAATTATATGCCTAATTATACTAGTTATAATTAAGTACATATGTGGGCAACCTGGTGAATGGAAAGGAACTTTTCCCTTTTGTGTTTTTCCTTTCTTTCTTGCTAAACCTAACACATTCTCTTGGCTTCTCCTCCCCCTTTTAATCCTTTCTCTGAGTTTAATCCAGCTGATGAGTCATCTCCTTACAGGTCTCCTACTGCAGAAGCTCCTGTTCATTCCTCTCCTTTGCCTCATTCTCTTTCTCCTTCCGCTCCTCCATTCAACCCACCAAGTCCCCCCACCACGTGGTATTGTACACACATTCTAGCTCCTTTAGGGGAGGTGGCTGGCATGGAGGGAGTAAAACCTGAACTCTCTTGGATGATTCTTTATTTTCAAATCTTTTCTTTCTTAGCTCTCCCTCCAGGCTCAAGAAATTAAAAGGACCTAAGCACCAAGTCTCTGCTAGAACATATTAGCCCCTTTCACATTCAGATCTCAGTCAAGGTTTACATTGAAATGTAAATGAAGAAAGGCTCAATGTGAGACCAGTTTCAAACCCAAGAAAAAAAAAGTGCCCATTTAAATTTCTCCTGGGCTACAACTCAGAATACTTTTCTCCCTTTCAACTTTTCTCTCCTCATTTTCTCATGCTTTAATTAATAACCATTATCATTTTTCTTCTAGGACTTTGTTTTTCTTAAATGCTGTATTTTTGAGCTCACAATTTTGATCCTACAGACCTAGGTTAATGATTTTTGATCAGTTCTTTTTATCCAACTCTAGAGTTATTTTTGAACATCTGTTACATTGCAATGGAGATAAATATCACAAGGCCTTTGCTTTTGTGTTAAATATAAGCATGCATAAAAATTAAATTTTTAAAAATGGATCCAAATATTTTTAATTCACGTGATTTAATGAGGTTCAGTTTAAATTGGGTAAACTAATAAAAGTAAAATGTCCTTAAAATTAACTCACAAGTCTCTAAGTGGTCAAACTAATAAAATATTAATGTTTATAAAATATCTAACATCAATTTTTCTAGGAATTTTCTTCAACAGGAAAGAGATGGCAAATACCAAATACTGTTGGTACACTTGTCTGATACCTTGGTTTTTCTACAATAAGATGAGTGAATTGGAGTCGACATGTATGGGATTACTCAAATGTGTTTGTTAGAGACATCTGATTAATTTATAAGGTTATTCCATGGAGTAACATACTTAAAAACATTATTCTTTGTATATTAAATGTGTTCATATTTTCCAGGTATACAAGCCTTTAAAGCTGAAAATTTATCAAACTGCTGTCCTCCAAATTAAACTTGTCTGTAATGGTAAACCTATCATTTAATGTTCTATTATAGGACCTGTCATCAGCTCCCTTTTCTGGTTCTTGCCCACCTTACAGTAACTTTGGAACCTAACATTGCACACATATAAAGATTGCTGACATCACTCTTTAGATCCACATTTCCATCAGAGAACAGAGCTCCATATGATCTTAGCTTAATCTTCAAAATCTGTGTTTATATACTCCTTTGCCCCTCACTGAAAAGCCCCACGTTATCTCTGCCTCACCACCCTGTTACACATTGCAATGGCTCCAAAGTAAGCCTGACTTTAACTCATTTAAAGTTGTATTCAAAAGTTTAATGTTTGCTGTAAAGATTACTGTGATCTCAAATGGGAACTTAGGCAAAATTCAAGATAGCTATTGGACAAATTGAATGTTTTACTGTTGGTAATTCCATTTTGTATTTTCCTTGTAAACTCTAATTGTTGCCTGATCAATATTTTGCAGAAGTACTGCTTCAAGAGCAAACACCATAAATTAACTTGGAATAGTAAGCCATCACCTATAGAACAGATAATGTAAATCCCAATTAGATAAAAGGGGATAAATAACTGTAAAGTCATAGACATTAAAGCTAAAACCCAGTACTCTTACTTTATGACTGTTGAGACTGACTTTGTTGATGGTTAAGATCAAACTTAGAGATAGAGATTAAATACAGAGGTCAAGAAAACTCCATATTTGGGTCTTGCCCTCAAAGTCAGCCTGAACCCAGGGAACACGAGGACTTCTCCAAGGAGCTGTGCAACTCTGGGTCACACAACCTCCTGACCAAGGAGATTGATGGGGCCACTAGAGAAAAAGCCACTCAGTGCATCTGCTGCAGAGGAGGGTCATGGAAAAAAGGGAGACATCCCTGATGCTTTCAAGGAAAGCCACATCATCGAGAAGACCCTGCCTAACCAAATGGCACTAATGGAGTGAAGAAGCTGCTCTTAAGTTCTCTATGAGTGACCCCTGTGGAAACTCAGCTGACTCTTTAACAGACAGGAACAGGTCACTTTGACCAGCTTGATCTTAAACACCTAGGAAATCAGTTAAAACCAAAGTATAGCCATTCTTGGGCATTTAAAAATAATAGTAACTATCAAGAGAAACTGCTAGAGTCAGAAGTTTTTAGTCAGTTTAAGGCCTACAGACACAGGTAGGCTTAATCTATGTTTGCTAGTAACAGCTTAAGTATAGAAATCTCTACTAAATGTTGTGTTCACATTCCTGATAACCTAGACAATGTTAAAGCTCCCAAATGAAGACCTGTCCTCTCCAGCCATTGCTAAGCCTTGTTATGGGAAAATTTCTCAGTTCTTCCACCCCCTGGTGAGGAATTATTAACTTCTGTCATCTTTATAATATGCATTAGCATGTTCCAGATCCTGTAACATTTATATTGTATCAATCTCACTTCAGTATTCATGTCTTTTTGTTCTTCTCTCATAGAAGCACCCATCCCCAGATGCCTTTACAGCCTGCTCTCCCCCAACCGGACTTCTACCATGAACCCCTCAATTGACCTGATTTCTAAAAAGAAACCTCCAAACTGCTTGCCCCACACTGTCCACTTCCAGCTCGAAGAAGTCAGATCGGTCATCACCCCTTTTCCCTACAGCAGTGAAAGAGTTCCTAGTATTAGAGGGGTAAATGAATTCAGAATTGGGAACAGGCAGTTAGTGTAGAAATAGGAGATCAGTCAAATCGAGAAAATGAAGTCCATGAAAATCATCTGCCTTTGGAAGCCTAGAAGGAGAATGAACTTTTTACATCTCACCTGCAAAACCAACCCCAGTCACCTAGGCAGGAAGGACAGAGAAGGCTTCAAAAAGAACTGGAGAGCAAGATTTCTTTACTTTTTTATAAAAAAAGAAATGGGGGAATGTAAGGAATCCGGCCTCCCAACCACCTGTCTGTCTGCGTTCCGCCCGCCTTTCCTGTTACAGGAATTTCCGACTTACGTTGCCTGTAATCTTCCTGCCTCCCACATTACGTTCTAATATGTCATTGGTCCATCAGTCAGTCTGTAATAATTCTCCTCCGTGATTGGTTCCTCCCAGCCCGCAAAATTCCAATATCTGAGGAGAAACCATGCGCCATGTTCCTTCTTTTTCTTCTTTCCTTTTCCCCGAGCAGATGTGAATTGTCTGCATAAAATAAAAGTTCCTCGTGTGAGACCTGTGTCTGCAGAGCATTTTTCTGGGAGCTATCCGAACCATAACTGCCCCTAACAGTGTTTGCAGCAGGTGTTCTAGGAAGCCCAGACTTCTTAGGACCTGAAAGTCTCCGCCTGACAGGGAAGCATGTGCAGTGTTCATTGGGCATGACTTGACCTGAGATCCTTCCCCCCCTCCCCTCTCTGCTTCCATTGATTCTGTTCTCACTGCCATTCAGCTCTTCCTTCCAGGTCCTCCCATCCTGGCACTAGTAATGTGATTTTATTCACACTGTATTTCAGTGAAAAGTCCTCTCCCCTTGGTGTTGCACTTCACAAGTTACCAGCATGGGTGTAAACACAGAGTCTGGGTCACAGTTACACTTCCCAGAAGATAAGAGACCCAGTGCATGCAGACCCTGCAGGACATGGGTCTCCTTCCCATTTAGGAGGAACTAGATCAGTGTTAGTGTACAGTGAGATCAGGATCTGCCAAACATCAGGCCACCACCATGGCTAGCTGAGCCAGCAGCTTCCTCACACACATCTCTCCAGTAAAGCAAGGACCCCTCTCTCAACCAGAAGCTGATACAGACAGTGGCACCTCAGACCCTGCAACAGGCAAATAAAGGTCTCCATGTGCTCCTCCCTCTATGCAGAATTTGCCATGCTCCTCCCCTCTAAGAGGAATCTGCCCACTCCTTCCCTACCCTACTCGGTAGGGGGTGGGCAGGAAAGTAATGAGACCAGATCAGCTCCTCTTCTGTGATCCCATGACATTCTGGTTCTACCCACACAACTCCCAAAACTTAGGAAGGGTACCCGAGAGGCCTGCCACTCAACCACTGTAACCTCTTTGGAGGAACGAGATCCCATATTGGAACAATTCACAGCTTCTCCACTGTGCAAGGGCTTGCACCCCATTGCACAGTGGACACATCAGAAGAGTCACTATTTGAAATGAGCTGAAAGGGAAGAGGTACCTGCTGGGAGGGTTCAGCCCTCAGTGCTTCTGAGCACAAGTGACCGCCCAAGTCAGAGGGGAAGGGGCAAAGCCTAGGTATGCATCCTGGACAGGGACCAGCATGTGTACCAAGGGGAAATGTACTCTGGGCCTTGGCTCATAGCCGTCAGCAGAATGCAGGAGGTTGGTATATGCCACCACACCAGTGTCAGCTTTGCTTCATTGATGATATGGTGTCCTGAAAGCACACAGAGGAAAATGACTGAATTGAGCACACCTGTAGCCAGCTAGCATCCCATCCCTGCAAATAACAAAAATGGAGCTGTCACATTTCATCCAGGAAGTCAACAGTCCTGATGGAGATACTGTTCCCAGAAGAAAGATCAAGGTCTCTCCTGAAGTTGGTGGGTGCCCCCAGATTGGAGCAGGCAATCTATTTTGAGAGAATTCACATTAGAAAACCAATCTATATTTTTTTGATACAGTCTCAAACAAAACTAAAAAATGTGATCAAATCAAATTAAAAAGCTTCTGAACTTCCCAAAAGTAATCGACAGAGTGAAGAGACAACCTCCAGAAAGAGGGAAAATACTGGCAAGCAATTCATTTTAACAAGGGGTAAATGCCCAGAATCTATAAGAAATTCAAACACCCCATGGCAAACAACCCAAAAAAAAACAAAAAACAAAGCCAAACAAAAACCACACTAAACAATGGACCAAAGTCCTAAGTAGACATTTTTTCAAAAGATACATGAGTTGTACCACTGCAGGTGCCTAGTGGGAGGCAGCTCAAATGCCTACCTATGGGATCTGGCCAGGAAGACCTGCAACCTTCCCAGCTCCAAGTTGCTCTGGCATACACAGAATGGTAATATTCAGGGCCCAGAAATTTCTTGGCCCTAAAATATGCAAAGGAAGAAAATGCAAAACAAATTCCAGGAACAGAAACAGAAGATGGGCAGCAAGGACAAGTCCCTTGGGGAGAAGTCTCCAATGACTTCTGGGGAAATGAAGTCAGCAGTAAACAAAGATAAAGAGACTGATGGTGGAATGGCAGAGGTCAGATCTCTTTGCCCTGGAGGTCCTACAACAGTGCTACAGGAAAAGACCCAGCAAGTCAGGGACCAGGGTAGACCTAAGATTCTGTTCACTGTTCTTCTGGATAAAAGGCAATGGAGAAAACAGGAGTGGGACCAAAAAGGTCCTCGTGGGGGCAGAGAAGGCAACAAAGAAAAAGGAGGCAGTAAGGCTTCTCTGGAGGTGGCCTGTATGGAACCATGGGAGTTGGCCCTCATCTTTATTAAGTTGGAGGTGTGTGAGGAGGCACCTGCCAGAAAGACCAATTGCAGGAAAGAGAAGCAGCAGAAAATGAAGGGGATCATCATGCCAGTGACTCTCAAGAATTGACTGCAGTTGCTGGAGTGCCAGCAGGCACAGCAAAGCCCACTGTAAATGATGCACAGGGAGCAGGCTGCAGGGCAGTTCCACAAACATGTGACAAAAAAGCGGAATATCTGTCCGTGCAAGGTGGAGTGTGTGATGATCTACAGTAATGCACTCTGTTAATTGGATGCCCCTATGTGCAAGGGGAAACCCCTAAGTGCAAGGGGAAACTCCAGGTACAGTTGAACCAGTGGGAGAAGTACTCATCCCATATGGTGGAGATAGCAGCAGACTCAGTACAAGCAAAACCAGAACCTGTGAAAGAACAAGTCAGCTGAGACAAAGTTGTCCCTGCAGATGGTCAGGAGGAAGGACTGCAGGGCTCCAGGACCTGGAGTGGCCAGACTTTTCTGGGTGCAGTATTCCTCACCTCACAGGCACTTGCAGGCCCTGAGCAGGCCCCAGCTGACACCAGCCAGGGCACTTCCACTCAGACCTGCAGCACTGGTTCCTTAATGCCCAGTGCCAGGGTTTCTTCATCACAACCAGCCTGTTGGTTTTTACTGTATCTTTCAGTACGTCCTCAAATTTTCTGGTGAATCCATAGTTGCTATAAATTTCCTACCTCACATAAATATGCTTCTCCTGTTTGGGTCATTTTCTTGGGATTGGGAAAAGAAAAGGAAGTTAAGTTCAGTGGTCCATATCAGAGTCTCAAGTCTAAAACCTTAATCCTAGTGTTTAAAACATCAAGCTGCTTGTGGGTCAGGGGATATTTGTTCCACATGAATAGGAACAGGGTACTGGAGTTGACTGGGGATCCCATGTGTATGATAAAACCTCTAATAAACCACCAAAAACCTTCTCATGACTTCAACTTACAAGGTTAGTTTTTTTTTTTTAATTTTCAAAAGAATACTGTGATTTCAAATGGGCTACAATGAGCTAAGCACACTCAAATAGAGAGCAAGAGAAAAGTAATACCATTTTTAAAGGGAATAATTACCCAAAATGTATACTAGATTATTGACTTACCTCTTTTTACCTGACATTATCTTCTTTAATGAAAACAGTGGAATTCTTGCAACATCCCAACTGCTCAGGAGGTTTAGGTGGGTTTCTCAATTGAGCCCATGAGTTCCATGAAAGAAGGAACACAAAAACACAAACAAAACCAACAGCAACAATAAACAATAATCAGTGTTTCTTGAGATGTTAGGAAACACTTCAGTTGGAAAGAGTTGAATTGCTATAGAGAGGTGTTTTTATGTTCCATTTCACAGTCAGCTTTTTTCTTCTCTTTTCTCACAGCTGTGGCATGGTGGAATCATGGATATGCAAAACTCCTTTTGCATAGAGAGGAAACTGAGGCCCGCATTGATGAAGGGTGTGGGTCACAGTGACACAGTTGACTAGCAGCAGGACCAGAATGGCAAATCCCATGTGACAGATCCCAGAACTGACCAACATAGCAGCCACTGGTTTGCAGGTGCAGAGACCTGAGGCAAATGGACCTATGCCTTCACCCATCTTCATTCCAGCCACTCTGTGGGACCATACCTGGTTGGGAAAACAGTGTAAGCAGCCACTTCACACATGCGGTGTATGCAGCTTCTGCGACACAGAGGCTGGACTGCTACTGATACTAGGGCAACTCTCAGAAGCACAAAGCACCTTGGGTACTCCCATGAGTCTCTGAGCATTCCCACATCCCAACCACTGATGCCGTCAATAGCACAAGCAGCATTGCTGCTGCTGAAGCACATTTCAAAGCCTACAGTCTCTGAGTGCTGAGATTAATGACACATTAACTAACTCAGGCTGACTCCTTACTCCCTGGCCAGTGAGCAAGATCAAGGCCTCAAAGGTGGTTTCAAAAGTTAATGATGATAAATCGGACCACCTTCAGGGATGAGTTAACAACAGTTTCGTGAACATGATCAGCTCGTGCTTGACATAGAGTCCTATGGGACTCTCGCCTGCATGAACCCCCCACCCCCCTCATGTGTTGCTGACCTTTAAGTTGATTGGTTCCTGCCTAGCCTTCACCCTGCATAAAAGCTGTGTGACTTCCTCAATAAATGAGTTCCTGCTGTGACTGGTCTCCCTGACATGTCTGATTGTCCTCTGCTCAGAGGGCTGGGTGTGGGTGGTCAGTTGGCCCTACCTTTCCTGGTCTGGCCTTGATGGGGAATGCTTACTTCCCTTTTAGCTGGACAAGAAGAGCAAGGGGGCTAAATACCCCACCATCTGAGCACTTTCTGAGGTTTACATCTGTTACTGCCTACAGGAGAATAAGTGGAATGCCAAAATATCAATGTTACAATTGATCCAGCAAGAACATACAGCAAATTTATGTCCTGTAGTCTAGATAAAATATCATCATCTCAGCCTCAATTACATTGCTTAGAGCAAGGACAGAGAAAATTTTATTGTGATGGAGGGTGTTCCTCTTTACACAGGCTGCTTATTGAAATGCAATTACCAGCAGGCTGACTGTTGAATGCTGACCCTCAACAATAGGAAAAGACCTTGAACAACTCCAGGCTGACTCAGAACTATGGAGTCTAGGACACAGAAGCCATCTGAGCTTAAAGATGTCTCCCCCAAGCCTCCCTGGAAACAAGGCCTTCCTTCTTATATCCTGTTTCCATTATGGCATCTGCCACCATCACTCTGTCTTGACACACACCCCTGATCAGATTGTGAATGCCTTAGGGCAAGGGTATTTTCCTGTTCATTAAATTTTTATTGTGATAAAACACACATAACATGCAAATTACCATCTTCACTCTTTTCAAATGCACAATTCAGATATTTATTTTCAGATTCATTACTAAGGATAATATCTAGCTCATGGTCACAAAGCAACCAATGGTTTGATATGCAATTAACTATTTCTATATGTGAAACACTCAGAAGAGCCTCCATGAGTGGTGACCAAGGCAAGGTCTAGCAGATTCAGGATCATAGAAAATCTCTACTGGACTTCTTGAGTATCATTGGGTGACCCCACTGATGAGGCACATTGGTGTGGCAGCATGGCAGCCAGCCCTGGTGGCCTTGTCAATGGAGCTGGTGAAGGACTATCCTCCGCATGTCACTGTGTTTGCTTTTCCACCAGCAGCAATGACCTCCTTGTGACTTCCCAAGAGAAATCCCCTCCTGCCACCTTTTGTACCAGGAAGAGCGGTGAGTTCCCCAGCAATGCTTGTTCCTTCTGCAATGCTGAAGGAGTGGCTCCTGTTGATTCACTTCTGACAGCCATTTCCAGGAAGCCTAGGCCTGAGTCTGAAGTTCTCAGAGGTTCATGCCTCCAGTGTCCAGCTTGGGTTGCCTCCGTTGCTTGCCTAATTACTGCTAACCTTTCTTGTTCCTGCTCAGTTATAATTTGAGCAGCATTAAACAATAATTAGGGCTGCAACTGGAGACCTCTGTGGTGAGGAGGCAGAGAGGCAGAGGGACTCTTATGCACACAACAATAGGAGGGTCAGCTTTTCTTTGCACTATGCATCACATGAGAAAACAAACTTTCTATTTTATTTATCTTGTTGGATCTAAGCAGATAGTTCTGCCATATATTTCACAGTTGGATGAATTCATAATGGGTTATCATCATTTGATCCAGTTCTAGTTTCAGATGATTTTCATTTGCCTGTTTTTGAGAGTGAGTTGTGGTTTGCTTATACTCCTCATTCCCTGCTGTCTACTACTAAAACCCATATTTAAATGAATTAGATGAATTAGAGTGCATATTCATTTTTTATCACTGTGTAACATACTAACTGACTCAAGACCATATGACTTATTGCCTTACTGTAGGCAGAAGTTTGCTACAGGACTTATTGGACTAAAGTCAAGGTGTTAGCAGGGCTGAAAAAATTATTCAGTCTTCAGAATAGAGTTCATTTATTTGTCTTTTCAAGTTTCTTCAGGCTGCTCACACTCCTTGGCTCTTAGTTTTATTCCTCCATCTTCAAAATCAGCAATGCTGGGTTGGGTCTTAACACCTCAGTAAAGCTGACCTATCTGCAATCACTCCACGTTTTTCTCATATTCAGAAAAGTTTCTCCATATTTAAAAACTCAGGTAAATATATTGGACCCACTCAGATAATTCAGAATATTCCCATCTCAAAGTCTTTTTTGACACAAAAGGTAACATATTCAAAGGTTCTGAGGATTGGGAAAGAACTTCTTTGGGGACATTGGTCTGCCTAAAATATCCTGTGAGCAAAGTAACCACTAATAAATTTGATGTTAATTATAGATCACATATGAATGATTCTATACCCAATTCTGTAGTTATATTTAAATTTGTCCCTCCTAATAAAATTTTACCACCAGTTAACATTAACTGAGAAGTTATTATATAGCAGACACTGCTCTAAATGCTTTGTGTTTATTAGCCATTTAATCCTCAACAATACATCTCCAATCTAGATGTGCTACCTTACTCTAATAACTGGAAAGTAAAATGGAAAGGTGAGATGATTGTTCACTAGTTGGTGGTGAATTTGGGCTTTAAATTCAATCACTTCAGTTTCATATTCTTAACCATTTTCATGATTTCTCTCAAAATATCTGATCAATGGATGATGTATTGAAATAGCAGCTTATCAGTATGAATCATTGCCTACTGTTTTTACAGCTTCTATTATGTAACTAGAGTAAAACATCAAGACAGCTTTTTTTTTCTTCACCCCAGAAAATTCTCCCTAATTGTTAATGGCAACCTAGTGTGTGGAAGATATATTTGCCAGTAAACTTTGGATTCATAATTTCAGTGTTGGACTCCTCAGTTTATACATTAAAGATTTAAAATAAGCATACTACAGCCACACAGCCTCATCAATTTTTATAGCAGTTCAATTCACAATAGCTGAATTATGGAAACAACCTAGAAGACCATCAACAGATGAATGGATAAAGAAAATGTGGCATACATACACATTGGGATATTACTCGGCCTTAAAGAAAAATGAAATTATGGCATTTTCAGGTAAATGTCTAGAACTAGAGACTATCATGCTAAGTGAATAAGCCAATCCCCCAAAAACTAAAAGCTAAATGTTTTCTCTGATAAGCAGATGCTGATCCATAGTAGGGGAAAGAATGAAGAAACTTTGGATTGTGCAGAGGAAAGTGAGGGATGGGAAGGATGGTAGAATGAGACAGACATTATTACCCTTTATACATATATGATTACACTACTGGTGTGAATCAACACCATGTACAGCCAGAAGAATGAGAAGCTATGCTCCATTTATGTACAACATGCCAAAATGCATTCTGCCATCACCTATAACTATTAAGAACAAATTTTTAACAAGAAAAAAATTTCAGGGTTAGATCTGTAAACAACTATTTATTTTGACAAATTGAGTTGATTGGTGAGATAAGATAAAATTCAACATAATCTACTGTGGACTGAATTGTGTATTCCCCAAATTCATATATTGAGGCCTTAATGCCAATATGACTGTATTTGAAGATAGTGTCTTTACAAAGTAATTGAGTTTAAATGAGTTCATAAGAGAAGGGTCCTAATTCAATAGAATTTATGAACTCAGAAGGAGCAGAGGGGAGAAAGAAAAAGGGAGATAAAGAATGAAATAAGAATCTTGTTTTCATTCAAAACATTTTTAAAAAGTTATTTAGGACAAAGATTGCTGCCTACCCTTCCCTACTTCACCAGAAGTCCTGAAGTAGACCTTGAGTGGATTGATGGATTGCCCATACCAGTTCTGTTCTGGGAAGAGGGACAAAATTCTTCCTTCATAGATGAGATTCTCTCTCTCTCTCTCTCTCTCTCTCTCTCTCTCTCTCTCTCTCTCTCTCTCTCTCACATACACACACACACACACACACACACACACACACACACACTTTTCTTACAGTTTGGGGGTTGAAGCCATGGATTCTCTACAACTAAGCTACATTCCCAGTCCTTTCTATTTTTCAAGACAGGGTCTTGCTGAATTCCCATGCTAGACTTGAACTTGCCATTCTCCTGCCTCCGCCTTCTGAATTACTGGGATTATAAGCATGTAACACTGCACCTGGCATAAAATATGATCTCCCTTTAAGAAGACTTCCCCAGGGTTGGCTGCCCCCTCCATTGAAGAATAAGTGAGTGAGGGCCCAGGAAATGCCTACCTATAGGTGAAACAAAGAAATCCTCCTTATGGTCCAAAATCTGGAGAACCATGGAGGATGGAACAAAGCTTGAAACAATGTCATGAACCTTGTGAAATGTTAGGGACTCCACAAAGCATGGCTAAGGCAAGTCCAGATTCAAATGTCCAAGACCTCAACCTCTGAACAATTATATGTATCTTAGAAAACTAGGAACAGAGGAAAATACAGTAGGTTTTATAAATGCATCCTTTTTGTTGCCTCTTTGGGAGTAGAAGGACTTCTCCAAATGGATCACATCTTATGACACAGAAGTCTGGACTCTTCCAAGGAACCTATGCTAAATACCACCAATCAAAAGAGAAGACAAAGACTGGGGCCACTCAGTGACCATGCATCCAGGGCATTTTAAACTAAAACAGACCCTGCAACCAAAACAGAGCCACAAGGATATCTGACAGAAAACAGAAACAAAACAAATGAACACCTGTAGAGGGCACTGATACCAAGTTTGCCTTCTGTGTTTTTGGGCCCGTTCTCTAGTAATAATAATTAAGATGGACTGGGGCTCCGGGTGGCTGCCTGAGGAGGAGCTGCGTGGTGAGCTTTTTGGACTCAGAAAGACCACTTCTGAACACCAGAGGGCTGCCCAGAGAAAGAGGAGGAGCATGGCGGGTCACTTGGTCTAGGAGTGACTGCATCAGAGCCACAGGTGGTTGCCAGAGGAGGAGGTGAGTGGTGAGTTGATTGAACTAAAAGTGACCACTCCTGAACACCAGTGGCCTGCCTGGAGGAGGAGCATTGTGGGTCACTTGGTCTCAAAGCCACCGCTCCTGAACACCTGGGGGGCTACCCCGAGGAGGAGGAGGAGAAACAGGGCGGGTCACCTGGACTTGGAGTGACTGCCTAGGGCTACAGGCAGTTGACGGGAGGAGCAGACGCGAAGTGAGTTGCTTGGACTCCAAGTGACTGCATTGGAGACCAGGCGGCTGTCCGGAGGAGGAGGTGTGTGGTGGGTCTCTGGGTCTCAGAGTATTTTATGGGGATCCAGGTGGCGGCTCAGAGGAGGGGCCGCATAGCCAGGCGATTAGGTGCAGAACAGGGTCCCAGGACCTACGTGGTTTCTTGCTGGAAGAGCAGCACAAAGACACGCCTAGGGGTGGAGCGAAGTTTCCAGGACTGTGGGCAGATTCTCTGGGAGAGGCAGCCTCAGGAGACTCACCTGTGAAGGGTGAGGCTCCCAGGCCCAGGAGGTAGGTCCAGGCCACTGGGAACGTTGCAGAGGAAGACAGCCCAGCCCAGGTGGTAGTTTTAGATTGAGGGGAACCTCTAGGAGGGGAACTGACCAGCAAGACATCCCCACTGGGTGAGTCTTCCCTGCCCGGTGAGGTTTTCCCACAGGGATGGTAAAACCAGAGACACAGGCACAAACAGGCCTTGCCTCAGCCCACAGCCCAGTTCCACGTTGGATGTCCATTGGTCAACAAGTGTAGGCACCTCTGCCCACTAGCAGGTAATATACCCCACCTGAGGGTCACCACCGCTAGAGAGGCAGCTTCTTCGTGGAGCTGTGCATTATCAACTTCCTCCAAGACTTCAGGCTACTGAAGGATAAGAGGGAATATACTAGCAATCTTCAGGGACATTATAAGTCGATAGAGGAAATCTGCAATATCTTAATGACCCACTGTTTCCTGAACAATATGAGAAAACAAGGGAAGAAAATGCCCCAAACAAATCTAGATGTTACATCAATAAAATCCAACGACAGCAAGGCAGAAGAAATGACAGAAAGAGAGTTTAGAATGTACATAATTAAAATGATTAGGGAAGCAAATGATGAGATGAAAGAACAAATGCAGGCATTCAATGATCTCACCAATCAACAGTTAACAGAGCAAATTCAGGAAGCAAAAGATCATTTCAATAAAGAGTTAAAGATATTGAAAAACAACCAAACAGAAATCTTTGAAATGAAGGAAACAATAAACCAAATTAAGAACTCCATAGAAAGCATAACCAATAGGATAGAACACCTGGAAGACAGAACTTCAGATATTGAAGATAAAATATTTAATCTCGAAAACAAAGTTGAACAAACAGAGAAGATGGTAAGAAATCATGAACAGAATCTCCAAAAACTATGGGATATCATGAAAAGGCCAAATTTGAGAATTATTGGGATTGAGGAAGGCTTGGAGAAACAAACCAAAGGAATGAACAATCTATTCAATGAAATAATATCAGAAAATTTCCCAAATCTGAAGAATGAAATGGAAAATCAAGTTCAAGAGGCTTATAGGACTCCAAATACACAAAATTACAACAGACCCACACCAAGGCACATTATAGTGAAAATACCTAACATACAAAATAAAGACAGAATTTTAAAGGCTGTGAGAGAAAAGAACTAAATTACATTCAGGGGGAAACCAGTACGGATATCAGCAGATTTTTCAATCCAGACCCTAAAAGCTAAAAGGGCCTGGAACAACATTTTTCAAGCTCTGAAAGAAAATGGATGCCAACCAAGAATCTTATACCCAGCAAAACTTACCTTCAAATTTGATGATGAAATAAAATCATTCCATGATAAACAAAACCTGAAAGATTTACAAAAAGAAAGCCAGGATTACAAAACATTCTCAGCAAAATATTTCATGAGGAAGAGATAAAAAACAAAGAAGCAAATCAGCAAAGGGAGGAATTATCCTAAAGGAACTGTCAAATAAAGAAGGAACCAAGATGTGTCAAAAAATAAATAAATAAATAAATAAAATTTTAATTATGAACCAAATGTCCAGGAATACAAAACATATCTCAATAATAACCCTGAATGTTAATAGCCTGAATTCATCAATCAAATGACATAAACTGGCAGATTGGATTAAAAAGAAAGATCCAACAATATGTTGCCTGCAGGAGACTCACCTCATAGAAAGAGATACCCATAGACTAAAGGTGAAAAGATGGGGAAAAACATACCATGCACATGGACTCAGCAAAAAAGCTGGAGTATCCATCCTCATTTCAGATAATGTGAACTCCAAGCCAATGTTAGTCAGAAGGGATAAAGAAGGACATTTCATACTGCTTAAGGGAAGCATAAATCAGCAAGATATAACAATCATAAACATCTATGCCCCAAACAGTGGCTCATCCATGTATGTCAAGCAAATCCTTCTCAATTTTAGATACCAAATAGACCATAACACAATAATACTAGGTGATTTTAACACGCCTCTTTCACCACTGGACAGATCTTCCAGACAAAAATTGAACAAAGAAACCATAGATCTCAATAACACAATCAATAATTTAGATTTAACAGACTTTTATAGAATATACCATCCAAACAAGAGCAAATACACTTTCTTCTCAGCAGCACATGGATCCTTCTTTAAATAGACCATATATTATGCCACAAAGCTAATGTCAGCAAATACAAGAAGATAGAGACACTACCTTGTATTCTATCAGATCATAATGGATTGAAATTAGAAATAAATGAAAGAGTAAAAACAGAAACTACTCCAACACCTGGAAATTAAAAAATATGCTATTATATGATGAATGGATAACAGAAGATATTAGGAAGGAAATTTAAAAATTCTTAGAGGTAAATGAGAACAAAAAAACATCATATCAAAATCTATGGGACACTATTAAAAAGTACTTAGAGGAAAATTTATTTCATGGAGCGCATTTAATAAAAAAAGTAAAACTCAGCAAATTAACGACCTAACACTACAGCTCAAAGCCCTAGAAAAAGAAGAACAGACCAACACCAAAAGTAGTAGGAGACAGGAAATAGTTAAACTGAGAACTGAAATCAACGAAATTGAAACAAAAGAAACAATACAAAAAATTGACAAAATAAATAGTTGGTTCTTCGAAAAAATAAACAAAATTGATAAACCTTTAGCCACACTAACAAAGACAAGACGAGAGAAAACCCAGATCACTAAATTCAGAAAGAACAAGGAAATATCACAACAGACACGACTGAAATACAAAACATAATTAGAAGTATTTTGAAAATCTATACTCCAACAAAATAGAAAATTTCAAAGACATCAACATGTTTCTAGAGACATATGAATTGCCTAAACTGAACGAGGAGGACATACACTATGTAAATAGACCAATTTCAACTAATGAAATAGAAGAAGTCATCAAAAGCTAACCAACAAAGAAAAGTTCAGGACCAGATGGGTTCTCAGCCGAGTTCTACAAAACCTTTAAAGAAGAGCTCATTCCAATACTTCTCAAAGTATTCCAGAAAATAGAAGAAGAGGGAACCCTTCCAAACTCATTGTATGAAGCCAATATTACCCTGATACCTAAGCCAGACAGAGACACATCGAGGAAAGAAAATTTCAGACCAATATCATTAATGAGCATCGATGCAAAAATTCTCAACAAAATTTTAGCAAATCTCATACAAAAACATATTAAAAAGATAGTGCACCATGATCAAGTGGGTTTCATTCCAGGGATGCAAGGTTGGTTCAACATCAGGAAATCAATAAATGTCATTCACCATATCAATAGACTTAAAGTCAGGAATCGCATGATTATTTCAATAGATGCAGAAAAAGCATTTGATAAAATACAGCACCCCTTCATGCTCAAAGCACTAGAAAAAATAGGGATAGTGGGAACATTCCTTAACATTGTAAAGGCCATCTATGCTAAGCCCATGGCTAATATCATTCTAAATGGTGAAAAACTGAAAGCATTCCCCCTAAAAACTGGAACAAGTCAGGGATGCCCTCTTTCACCACTTCTTTTCAATATCGTCCTTGAAACTCTAGCCAGAGCAATTAGACAGACCAAAGAAATTAAAGGGATACGAATAGGAAAAGAAGAACTCAAAAGTATCCCTATTTGCTGATGATATGATCGTATGCTTAGAGGAACCAGGAAATTCCACCAGAAAACTTTTAGATCCCATTAGTGAATTCAGTAAAGTAGCAGGATATAAGATCAATGCACATAAATCTAATGCATTTTTATACATAAGTGATGAATCTTCAGAAAGAGAAATTAGGAAAACTATCCCATTCACAATAGCATTGAAAAAAAATAAAATACTTTGGAATCAATCTCACAAAAGAGGTGAAAGACCTCTACAATGAGAACTACAGAACACTAAATAAAGAAATTAAAGAAAACCTTAGAAGATGGAAAGATCTCCCATGTTCTTGGATAGGAAGAATTAATATTGTCAAAATGGCTATACTACCAAAAGTTCTATACAGATTCAATGCAATTCCAATTAAAACCCCAATGATGTACCTTACAGAAATAGAGCAAGAAATTATGAAATTCATCTGGAAGAATGAAAACCCAGAATAGCTAAAGCAATCCTTGGCAGAAAGAGTGAAGCAGGGGGTATGGCAATACCAGATCTTCAACTCTACTACAAAGCAATAGTAACAAAAACGGCATGGTATTGGGACCAAAATAGTAAGGTGGATCAATGGTACATAATAGAGGACACAGATACAAACCCAAATAAATACAATTTTCTTATACTAGACAAAGGGGCCAAAAATATGCAATGGAGAAAAGATAGCCTCTTCAACAATTGGTGCTGGGAGAATTGGAAATCCATATGCAACAGAATGAAACTAAACCCATATCTCTCACCTTGCATGAAACTAAACTCTAAATGGATTAAGGATCTAGGAATCTGACCAGAGACCTTGCATCTTATAGAAGAAAAAGTAGGTCTAGAGCTTCAACATCTCAGCTTAGGACCAGACTTCCTCAATAATACTCCCATAGCACAAGAAATAAAAGCAAGAATTAATAACTGGGATAGATTCAAACTAAAAAGCTTTCTCTCAGCAAAGGAAACTATCGGCAATGCGAAGAAAGAGCCTACAGAGTGGGAGAAAATGTTTGCCAATCATACTTCAGATAGAGCACTAATCTCCAGAATCTATAAAGAACTCAAAAAACTCTACACCAAGAATGCAAATAATCCAATCGACAAATGGGCTAAAAAAATGAATAGACACTTCACAGAAGATATACAAGCAATCAACAAACATATGGAAAAATGTTCAACATCTGTAGTAATAAGAGAAATGCAAATCAAAACCACCCTAAGATTCCATCTCACCCCAATTAGAATGGCGATTATCAAGAATACAAGCAACAACAGGTGTTGGCGAGAATGTGGGGAGAAAGGTACACTCATACATTGCTAGTGGGGTAGCAAATTAATGCAGCCACTCTGGAAAGCAGTGTGGAGACTCCTTAGAAAACTTGGAATGGAACCACCATTTGACCCAGCTATCCCACTCCTTGGCCTATACCCAAAGGATTTAAAATCAGCATATTACAGAGAAACAGCCACATCAATGTTCATAGCTGCTCAGTTCACAATAGCCAGATTGTGGAACCAAACTAGATGTCCTTCAATTGATGAATGGATAAAGAAAATGTGATATATATATATATATATACATGTATATATATATGATATATATATATATGTATATATATATGATATATATATATATGTATATATATATATACAATGGAATATTCCTCAGCCATAAAGAATGATAAAATTATGGCATTTGCAGGCAAATGGATGAAACTGTAGAATATCATGCTAAGTGAGATAAGCCAACCTCAAAAAATCCAAGGACAAATGATATCGCTAATAAGTGGATGATGTTGCATAATTGGGGGTGGGGGGGTTTAGTGTTAGGGTTAGAGTTAGGGTTATGGAGGGGGGCAAGAATGGAGGAAGGAAGTACTGTATAGAGGGAAAAGAGGGGTGGGAGGGGTGGGGGGGAAGGGAACAAATAACAGAATGAATCAAACAACATTACCCTATGTAAATTTAAGATTACACAAATGGTATGCCTTTGCGCCATGTACAAAAACAGAAACAACATGTATCCCATTTGGTTACAATAATAAAAAAAATAATTAAGATGAATGAACCACGTACTCTGTACCAGGAATTTGCTCTCAACCTTTTATATTTCAGTTCCATCAAAAATGGTTAGTTTTTCACCCTATAATAAAACAACTGAGGCAGTATACTTCATAAGAAAGTTGATTTTGGCTCCTGTTGTGGAGATCTGACATCACCACAGTTGGTGGTGAAATTCTTGATGGCAGTGTTCCAAGATGGTGCAGGAAAGCTCATGGCAAGAGCCAGGGAGAATGTGTGTGCTTCTGTCTGATCTCTCTCCCTGTCGTTTTAAAGCAACCAGGACTTGATCATAGTGCTCCCCCCTACTTACCTTATCTTATTCTAATCAATTTCCAAAGGGACTAAGTTTCCACTCTCTTACTTTCCACAGTAGGAACTGAATTTGAAGCCATGAAGCTTTGGTGCTTCAAACTGCATACTAATCATAGCAATCTACATATGGATATTTGTGTCTTTTCAAATTTCCTCTGTTGAAACCCATTTGCAGTGTGATGGCATGAGGAGGCGATGCCTTTGGGATGAGATTTGGTCATGTATAAGGACACAGCAAGAAAATGCTGTCTGTGAACCAGGAAGCTGCCTGTGAACAAGAAAGTTATCTTTGAAACAGGAAGCAGTCTGTGAACCTTGCACTTACCCACCTAAGAACTGTAAGAAGGAAATTTCCATTGTTTACAAGCCACCCAGTCTATGATATTTTGTTATATCAGACTAAAAAAACTAAGACAGAAATGGAAGGAAAAGAACAAAATAAAAAGACGAAAACAGGGAGCAAGAGGGATGTGTTTTCAGTCAATTTTCTGAAGCAAAGCAGTGTTTTCAGAGAAAAGAAAAGATGCCTCTGTTGGAGATCTAAATTCTTGTCATGTTAATAAATGGGCCATGGTAGCAGCTAGCTGCACCTTATTGCTGCCATGGGAGATATTTACACTAATGCTTTCCCTTGTAATCTGGCTGGACAAGGATGAAAATTCCCAGCATGAGGTATTAAAAGAGACAGAGGAAGCACACAAATCACTTCACAGGGTTTCACTTGACCAGTTTTCTTCATTTGAGTCCTATTAGCTCAGATAATATATCCTCAGTAATAATCATCTAGGGGGAGAGAGGTAACCTCCATGTGTGTGGATGCAGGTGGGCCCATGTCAGCCTTCATCACCTCTGAGGTTTCCAGCTTCCCAGGGAGAAACCCAGAGAAGACAAAAGAACATAGCATGAACTTCCATGGTAACTGTGGCCCAAATCCCTGGAAATCCACTCTTTTCCTCCCAAATCCTCAACATAAACTTTGAAATGGTTTGAGTTTCCAGGGAGACTGGCTGAGAAAATTTGTAGGGAAGGTGCCTGTCAACACCTACCACCCTCCTGTCCCCACCTATGGCCCATATATCCTCTGGATTCCCCAGCATCCACAACTGCTGGCACTCACACAGTTGCAACTTTTTCTCTGGGGGTGATTTCCTCAGCCAGCCAGTGTGCACCACCAGCATGCTATCCATATGACCTGCAAAGATTGCCCTACCAGCAGAGTTTGGGACCAAGCCAGGGGCGGGGTGTGGGTGGGGGAGGAAGACATGCACCCAACCCAGTGCACACAACTGACAGACTTGACCCTTACTGTGGGGACATCCAGAATTCCATCCAGTGCTTGACAAAGATCCTCTGCAGGATGTTTTCAAAGGCTCATCCTAAAGGGAATTCTGGATGTTTTGCTCTCGAGCATGGTGTTTTTTCTGCTGTGTTTTTCTGATAATATATTACTCATTTCAGTCTGAATGGATTGCTTAAGGGGATGAGGGGAAAACAACAAAAATTCCAGAAAATATTACCTGCAATCTGAAAAAGAATATGTCTTTACCACTAACAAAGTCAAAAATAATTTTGCAACCATACAATGAGTCCTTGAAAGCCTCTGGAGAAAATAGATATAGATCTGCCTTTGTCTCCAACCGGCTGGTTAAATTCTAACGATGGTGGTGGGGTAAAAGAATAAGTTTTCACAACATTCCTTCCTTCCTACAAAGAATAGGTCACCCCTATAATAAATGTTGGTGCACAATGCCCTGTTCTGGAAAAAAGAGCTACATAAGACAATGCAATATATTCAGTAAAAAAACTTGGCCACGAGAACCACTGTGACCGCTGCCCTCCTGTAACCCTTAACTCAGCAATTTAGATATTAGCCAGATGGACCTAGTAGAGATGGTCACATGAGATTACTTGTCTATTGCTTTAACCATGAGAGTAATAAGAATAGTCTTAGGTCACATAGAGTTTAGATATTAAGGAAATAAACATTGTATTAGCTCATTGACATAGTTAGATATTCTTAAAACAATTGTGCTTAGGTAAGGATAATCTGTAAGGTTGCTGTTTTCTGCCTATGCTTTGGAAACTTCTTTAATATTAACCACAAGACTGCCACTATAGCCTGAAGAAAAGTGTATATAAACCCAGCCTTCCCCAGAATAAAGTGGGAGTGATTGCACCAGAACTAGAGTATGTCTTTCATTCTCCATCCATCCCGACACTGTCTCCCTTTGCCCCATTTACCTGTGTGGAACCCATGGACTCCTGCTAGGGGTGGACCCTGGTATCTTATCTCAGGCTGCTGCGGAAATGAATGTGCACCGCTGAGCAGGTGGGACGATGCTGAAGGCCTTCCACCTCTAGAGGGGAGGGGAGGAGTGTAGTGGAGGAGTCATGTCCCTTTATGGCAGATGAAGTTTTTTCATAGAAATTAGACACATTGGGGACAGAGGACTGCCTGACTTATTGTCCATTCACAGAATTTTAACTTCCAACAATTCAACACCACTCTCCAATCAAGGGAGGTTCACCCTTTCTAACTAGTTTGTAAAGCCATATCTCATCCCATGCCTGGCTCTCCCCAGGAATATTGTGAGAATTCAAGGTCAACTTCCTTTTCTGACTTCCTTTGATATCAGGTGTAAAACTGGAGACAACACAATGCCAGAGCTATGATGGTGTAGCCTGGACCAGAAATAACCCAAGTTCTGCAGAGGCCCATGGTCACCAGAAATCTTTTAACTGCTGACTTGGATGGGGTCCAGAAGCCACATAGATATCCAAACTGGGAAGGTTTAGTCATTCCTAGGATATGGCATAGTATTCACATATAATACAGGCATACCCTCTTGCATATTATAAACAGTCTGCGTATTAGAATAACAAATAGAACATAAACACTATGTAATAAGTTATGCAGTAATAACAAAGAAAAAATGTACCTCTGTTTATTTAGCACAGGGTTTCACTTGACCAGTTTTCTTCATTTGAGTCCTATTAGCTCTGATAATGTATCCTCAGTACTAATCATCCAGGGGGAGAGAGGTAACCTCCGTGTGTGTGGATGCAGGTGGGCCCATGTCAGCCTTCAGCACCTCTGAGGGTTCCAGCTTCCCAGGGAGAAACCTAGAGAAGACAAAAGAACATAGCATAAACTTCCATGGTAACTATGGCCCAAATCCCTGGAAATCCACTCTTTTCCTCCCAAATCCTCAATATAAATTTTGAAACAGGTTGAGTTTTCAGGGAAACTAATGGGAATATTTCTAAATATTCTGCAGTTAAGGTTCATTGAATATGAGTTTGTGGAACCTGCATACCTGGAGGACCTGCTACACCCTAAACTCCTGAGAGACATAAATATTTAACATTTGAACTCAGCAAAATCAAAAGGGTGACCCAACCTAAGGAAAGCACAACTGACTTCTCTCACATCCCAGGGCTGGAACTGAGTTCCACAGTTGTAGCACCTGAGAAATTTGCTCAGTTTAGCTGCAGAAAGGTATGTGATGAAGTCAGGTGCACCCAGCCCATCTTTCCCCAGAGGATGATCTTCTGCCTACACCTGGACATTTCTGCTACTCTACATGACTGGCTGTTAGATGAGGGTAGGTTACCTTCAGCCAAAACCTCCTTAGCATTCCTATTCCCTTAAGCAAAATGTTGTGAGTTGTTGTTTACAATTTCATGTAGACAACAGATTCTTGATTGTTTACTGTGACTCCATGTCTTCTGGATACAACTCCTCCTTCTCTGGCTCTCCCTCCCCAAATGTTATTGTGAAATTAACTCCCATTTGCAACTATTTTAGTACTGAAAGTCTAGCTAAGAGAATTCTTTTGTAACTAACAAAGCATCCCAGCCAATCATAGCAGCAAAATCTCAACTGACAAATTGAGACAAACAATATTTGCAACCTGCAAAGCTAACTAACCAGTGAGCTGTTTTGACCTTGCATCACTTCTCCATCTCCAAGTGTTGCCTGATCTTATGACCCTACTCTTTTGTTCTCATACTCCTGGATTGTGTGTCATTCTTTTTTTTATATACTTGTTCAATAAACTACTTTGTTTAACTTGTCAAAGTTTCTTTATTTAACAGTGACTTTGGGATCTAAACCAAATGTTTATTAATTTAAATATAATTATAATTATAAAATATTTAAGTTATAATATAAAATATATTTATATTTATAAAATATAAATATAGTATATCTTTGATGATTATTACCTATCTGCATGCTTAAGAAATTATTAATATTTAGATTAAAACTGTTGCTTATCCAAATGTTTGTGGACCATAATATGGTTTTGAAGATTTTGCCTATTCAAAATGAGCAATATTTAATTTAAACAAAGATTACAAAAATCTAACATCATCAAAACCTTATGAACATAATCCAAATCTTATGAAGATGAAAAATCTCACCATTACATTTTACAAATTCTGAAGGAAAAAATAAAGTTGAAAGAGTCATCTACAGAAAATAATATGAAATGAGTCTTATCTTTGAAGACACTATTACTGTCTGGCAAATTTTATATCAAATGCCATGCTGGTAGGATTTGTTGTGCCCAGACCTCTGGATTGGTTTTGTGCCCAAGCCCCCAACAACCACCAAGAGACCACAAGGGAGACCAAACCATATGCAACTGCAGAGTCACTTTATTCAAGCAGTTGCTCAGGCACTCAACACAGACCAGCTTAGCAGTCAATGTCGAGTACCCTGAGCACAAATTTACAAGATGTTTTATACCCTTCAGACAAAGGGACTCATTTTCTCTTTTACATTTGGAGGGTTTGTGTCCTTGTTTGCATATCAGGATACATTTTGGCTGCCAAGTTTTAGTCATCATAGTAACCACTGGTCTATATGAGCTCAGTGGTGATGACAACTTGACCACAGTCATGGGGGGATCCCCCATTACCTCTTGCAACAGCCTAAATTAGCTGCCAAGGTCATACTGTTATCTAGCTAGGCTGACTTCAGCTCATCTGTAGCTTTTTATTTTTAACCCCTTTTTAGCATCAGCAGCTCTGGCAACTTTTTAAGTTTTATTGGGACCTTACAGATTCATATTGCATTATTTATCACTTTACAAGTTTTGGTGTTTGATAGTGGATGCAGGGCTGCATGCATGCAAGATAAACTACCAATGAGTTATACCTCAGCTCCTAATATTAACTTTTTAAAGACTTTGTAAATTTTAGCTAATATTGCTTTATACATCCCTGGTAGTTTCAAGTTTCTTATGTTTTAATACTTTAACTTATAGCACTTTGAAAAATTTGTGTTTACTTAGCATATGCACTGACAGTGAAAATGAAAAACTTATAAGCTCATGAAGCAAAAACAGAATAAATGGAGATTGCAAAGGTGGACTTGAAGAAGAATTCATTCTTAAATCAGCTTTAGTATTAATTGCATATAGTAAGATTATTTTCTTAAATCTCTAATGATTGAAATGCTAGACAAAGTGTTTTCAGAGACATCTAGATTAACAATGTACACAACAGTGTTTCTCCCCCACTTTCTGAAGCTTTTTAGTTTAATTCTGGGGGTGAGTGAGTTGTCCCTGAACATAGACAGGGACTGCTTTATTCCACTCAGCTCAGAATATGCCTCACAACTGAGGGCCTGGTCCTGCTGGGTGGGAGATGGTAGTTGATCACTTAAGGTGTTTGTCAAACACTGGTCCCTGGCATCAGAACCCTGTGATCCTGACTGTGATGTCACCTTTGCTGTGCATCCAAAGTTGGGTTGTGCAATCTCTCCATGCCTTTCTTCTTCACCTGTACAGCCTGGAATCATGCTCTGATAGCATGGTCAAAAGGTTCCAAGGTGGCTTATTGGGTCTGATACCTTGGTGGATAAGGCAAGGCATAGTTTGAGATCTGCCTCCATGTCAGGCTCCTTCCTCAGAGCCTGGTGGGCACTGGTATCCATGCCTTTTATCAACACACTGTGTATTTGCTGATCATTTGGTTCAAACCCAGACCCCCTCCCTCCCCACAATCATCACTGCCTTTCCCAAGGTTTATTTATGTGGGTGGCAACTGTGTTGGCAAGGACAGCCAGCTCTCAGCATGCTCTGCTTCCTGAGTTGCCAGGAGTGAGTACAAATCAAGATGCTGGTGTAACCCTGTGATGACCTCGACTACTAAATGACTGCACAGAGGCTGGGTGTGGTGGCACTAAATGCAGAGGTTTTGCTGCAGAAAAACCAAAGGCAGGCATGTGTCTGAATGGTTCGACCAGGGTGCTGAAGAGGTGGATGTACCACCAAGCCTCTAGAGGGGATAGTGTTAGGTGCAGGAGGTCACAGTCATGATACCATCAGTGGTATGGCATCAGCATTTCTTACTGACTGTGAAGCAGGGCCCAAACTGCATTCTCCCTGCCTCCTCATCCTGGGTGACTGAAGCCATGCCAGCAGTGGGCACCATGACCATCTCTTCCCATATTCTTCCTTAGCCTGGCAGAATGACATAGCCCATGAATGGGTACAGTGTACATGAAGGTCAAGTGGGGGCTGTTGGGCCTGTGTCCCACATCTAGGTCCCAGGGGGCTTCTCAGGGTAACTGAAATAAATGTGTGGCAAGGACTAGAATGAATTATGTGTGATGTCTGAAGGGTGCCTAGCACAGAGTAGGTACAAAATAATTGCAATGGCAATTATAATTTTCAATGTAATGAGAGGTAAGCAAATTTTATTCTTATGAGTGTTCACTACCATCATAACCATGCATGTGTGAAGCACAGAAAGATTTAGTCAGCTGCTGAGAGTTCACATGAGAGCTGTGCACAAGATTCTGGTCACGTGTAGAGCTCAAAGCCTCTGTTCTTCATCCCAGGGTCACTGCTGTTTGGGGGTGCAATGCATGCCTCACTCCAAGGTTGCTGAGTCCCAGGGCCTCATGCTGTAATAAGAAGAGATGAATGCCTTTAGGAATCAGACAGATTTTCTTGTGTGCCACCCATGGGCTTGTGAAAGCAGGAGACGGGTCCTCAGAAATCCAGCAGATCATGGACTCAGGTCTCAGATGCCAATAGGTCCTCTAGATGCTCACAGCCTGTTAGGGTATGGCTCAGCAGAGACCAGGGCACCAGTTCATGTGGCCTTCCCAGCATGATTGTGAGGGGCATTTTGTCTTCTGCTTGCGGTGCTGGGAGGTGCTGGGTGTGAATGTCCCTTCTTCCCTGGAGCTGGCCATGGGTCATGGGGAGTGAACAATAAAAAGGGTGTGCAAGATCACCTTCAACAGAGGATTGGTACATGTCAGGTAATTGTTGTGAAACAAGGTGCTGATTAGAATAGTGGATAGTGCAGCTCTAGGCAAGTTTTGGAAGATTCCTGAACAGGACATGGCAGCTGGCCATGTGAGCAGGTGCCAAGGTGGAAAGGTCAAGGTCACAGGCCAGGGATTGAAGGGTACTTGGTGCCTGGAGCACATGGAAACCATCTGGAACAGAGTGTGTGGCAACTCTGGACAAGTGTAGAAACAGGCAGTGGTTGAGTTTGCTCACCCTTACATCAGGGTCCTCCAGGAGGATGAGTGAGAATGGGAGAATATGGGGGGTGGGCAGAGAACATGGGCTCTGTTCCCACTATGCTGGAGTCCATGAAGGGTGGTGTGGAGGGGATGCTCAGTGGCAAAACATGTGTCCCAAGACTCCAGTTGACTGGTGTTGGCCAGACTTGGATGTTTTGCAGAATGGTTGATGTGAGATGCCAGTGTACCATGCTCGGTGTGGAAACCCAGGAGTATGTCTATTTATTCTCCAGGATGCACAGGGCTGCAGTGTGGTCAGAACCATGGTTGGGTAATTAGGGTATGTGAGTTGTGAGAGCAGTATCTGGATGTTCAGGGTACCACAAAGGGAAGACTCTTGTGTGTGCCACATTTTCCTTACAAACAAGTTCAGTCACAATAGAGATAAGCCAGCAGTCTGAACACCCCTTTTTCATATTTCATTGTGAGTTGTAATGAAACTCCTCAGGGTGCATAGAGCAGAGTCTGAGCCAGCACCTCAGCCATTTCTGGGTCAGAGGATTGAGCTCTCAGTTTTTGAAGCCCAGAACAGGGAGAAAAGCAACAAGATGTGTGGAGAAGTTTCCAGGAGTGAACAGGGCAGAGAAGCAGCAGACTGGGAGGTGACTTTTAGTTTGACCAGATAATGGGCATGGGTGAGCTGGCATCAGTGGGGAGCGATTCTGCTCCAACAGGAACAAGTCAACCAGGGGAGCAGTGGGAGGGGAAGGAAAGGTGAGACAGGTGACTGTGTTCACCTGCACACAGGCTTGTCTATGTGGAGTCAGTGGTGAGGTGACAGTGAGTCTCAGGGAGGCAGGGTTGTGGGACAAGTCTGTTCCAAATGGCCAGGCATAAGAAGGCCTCCTGTGTTTGAAATGTGTTGTGGGACAGATTTGCCATCTCAGGGACAGGAGAAGCAGGTCATCAGAGTGAGGTGTCCTGGTGGGAGGGGCTTGAGATGAGAGGAGAATCAAGGGATGAGGGACCATGTGGGACTACAAGGGGAGGCATGGGAGACAGAGGGCTTATGCTCAGGAGACCAAGACCAGACAAGAGTGGATAGGGCATTTCACAGAAAGTGCATGTGAGGTGGGGGTTAGTCCCTCAAGGGGCCTGTGCTGAGCAGTGCAGGAGGGATGCACTCAGAGGTGCAAGGTAGGCTGAGATGCACACCAGAGCATTACTTAGGGGGCCTCCTCAGCCAGACTACTTCAGTGCTGTGTGTTTGATGCTGTATGTTTGATCCTGTTGGTGAGGCTGTGGACAGGAGAGGTGTCCCCTAGGAAGAGGCCAATAGATGGGGGTTCAGGGAGATGGGTATGGACTGCCTCATAGAGCCAAGTCCTGAGCAGGGAGCTTGTGGAGGGTTTTGTTCTGTATCCACCCTCCTCACTATCCTCACCCATGACTTCTCCAGCCCTTCCCTCTTACACCTCCATGTCCATTCAGAGCTGATGAAGTCATGGCAGCTTGTTTTTAAGGGAGAAGCAAATTCTGATATATTCTCAGACACATGTTACATGGAGAGACAGACAATGGCAGAATGAGGTATTGACAGGTTTCACCACAGGGAGACCAAAGTGAGTGGAGAGAATGGAAACCTTAATTGTTGTTAACCTTGTGACTGTGCATCTGCCCAAAGTAGGACTGCACATCTTCACAGCAGTGGTAGGTAGTGCACAGCAGATCTGGACTCAGTATCTGGCACCTGGTGGATTTAGGGTGGATGGCAACGCTTAGCACAGAAGTCAGCACAGATCACTTCACTTTTTGTCTGGAAGCCTGAGAAAGCCTGAGGATGATCAATTATGGCACAAAATCTTCCAGAGAGCAAGGTGGAGGCCAAGGGTACCGAGCATGGTTCAGGGGCCCATGATGGTGTCCTGAATGCTTTGCCTGCCTCTACACTTGAGGCTGTTTTATGTCACACAAGGGCTGCAGTCCTCCTCCCACCAGTGGGCTGTGGGCTTTCTTTCCTTGCAGGATTGACCACCTCACCCAGGAGCAGTCACCAGCACATGTATCCAAATAAGGGTCCAGCCTCAAGTGTTGGGTCAGCAGAGGTGGGCAGCTTCTTGGTGACAGAGCCCCACCACAGGCTCCTGATCTTTTCCTCCCAGAGATAAGCCCTGAGAGCCACTGTCTTGTATGATGCTGCCTGTAAGGCATGGGGTAGGGCATTGCCTGGTTTACAGCCTTGCCACCTCAGACTATGTAGACAGATGCCTGTCTTTATAAATTTCTGAGAAGTGTAATAGTCCCTCCAGTCTGAAATGCCCCAAACAGCACTATTTTTTCTTTCTTTATTTTTTTCTCTTTTTTCCTTTGGTACTGGGGATTCAGTTTCAATTCTCTGGGGCACAGTATGACTCATTTACTTTCCCTGCCCATTTTATTTTTGATTTTCATATAGGGTCATTGGAACTGACCATGAACTTGCCATCCTCCTGCCTCAACTCCCATGTTGCTGGGATACAGGTGTGCATCAGTGCATCTGGCCTAAAATCTGCAACTCTCCCTTCAAACAAATGAGTGTACCCAAGTAGATGTGGTCATACAGTCCTTTGAGGGGTGTTCAGGGATGATCCCTTGCCTATGCCCACTCCAGGACCCAGCAATCACTTTCTATGTTTTGTTTCCAAGGCAAAAGGGGTTGTGATTTTGATCAGCATCATATCCAAGCTGTGGGTATTTTTTGTTATTATTGTTTCCTATTTGTTGTTGTTGTTTGTTTGTTTTTGTTATTTTTGTTTGTTTGTTTTTGGTAGCAGGGATTGAATGAATGCAGAGGCACTTGAAACTTGAGCCACATCCCCTGCCTCTATTTTATTTAGAGACATGGTCACACTGAGTTGCTTAACACCTCATTTTGCTGAGGCTGGCTTTGAACTCTCAATCCTCCTGCCTCAGCCTCCTGATCCTCTGGGATTATAGGCATGTGCCACCCTGCCCAGACACGTTCCCAATTGAAGGGGCTGTGGAGCTTCCTGAAGAGAGGGAAAGGCATTGTGATTGATAGCATCAAAACTGTGGACTGTCAGAAGTGGGAAAAAGATGATCAAGGCCTCCAAGCTGGGGAACATGCCAGGGTACTTCATAGTGGAATTTTGACAAATGGTGAGGGGATGGTCTGGGATCCATTGGAGTGGAGGGACTCATCACCACACATCCTGTTCCAGTTGATATCTGACCTATCTACACCAGGGGCCACAGGGACCATGTCCCCAGGGTAGAGGGGTCTCCCTGTTCTTCAAGATAAAGGCCAGGGCACCCAAGGTAGGTGCTCAGTGAGGGCAGAAATGCAGAGACAATTTAGAAAGAAGAAGCAGCCCCCATTTTTCATGTACTGCTGGATGAAAAAGCCCAGTGTTTAAACCCTAGATCACAGAGACACCCTTGACATCATCTTTATGGTTGGGAGCAGGCATAGGACAGATGCCTTAGAACCACCCTGACCCTGCATCTCTCTCAGCCTGTATGTGGCATTCTTTACTCTCCTTTTCCTCTGGCTCCAGTGCCTCCTGTCATCCTTTCAGGAACCCAAGGACCTGGAGTCTTTTAAATCAGCTTCACTGTGTGTGACTGGCACAGTGATCTGCAGGTGTTTGGATGAAGCAGCCAAAGTTTCTCAGGGTAGCATCTGTGTCCTCCATGAAGCCACCACCATGATGAAGGTCAAAAATGTACCCTCTCTGCAACTCATCTACCTCTGCCACCCTAGGATGCTTGGTAGTGATGGTTGTCACTTCCTGTTTCAGAATATGATGCATACCCAGCATGAAGTTGGGTTTTATTTTGCATGTTTTGATCTGAATCTATTTGTTCTGCATAAACACAAAGATCACCCTGTTGGCTGCAGCAGTAGTTCATTCATCTTGGTGAGCCATGTGTGGTGTGGGTGGTTGGCCTTCTGTGAAGGACACTTGAGTATTGTGGTTGGACAGTTATGGAGAAGGCTGCTGTGAGTTTGCCTGCACTTGTGTGCTCTGCAGCCTTGTCTCCACTCCCCCTGCATACACAGGAGGAGTGCAAGTGGCCAGGTCATGTGAGGCATTTATGGACCTGCTGTCCTCAGTGACTCTGCCTGCCCAGCACCCTTGTTCCACCTGCTCCCTGACTCGGTCTTAATGGCATCCCATTTCCCTTCAGGACTCTTAGAAACCAAGGCTATCATCTCTATATGGACTGGAGGGAAGGGCAGAGTATGTGTGCACAAGTGAGGCTGACTTCAAGAATTCTGGGGCTCAGAGAGGGATGAAATTAAAGCACCGAAATGGTGGCAGGCTCTGAGTTTACCCTGCTGTAGTTTCCAGTTCTTCTGAATCCTCTCAGCCTTCCCCAAACATCCAAATGCACAGAGAAAAGTGATGATGGTCAGAATGGGCTGCAAAACCATCCACCAAGTCCCTCTTTATCTTCTTTAACAGAAGAGTGAAACTGGTTAGAGTGTTTAGTTATTTTTCCACCAGCAGGTGATGGGTTAAACTGCTAAGTGAGGCAGGAGGTTTTAGGGTGCATTTGAGCCCAGCCAGCACACATGCAATCAATATTGCTTTTCTTACAGTAGTTACTGAAAGGCTATTAAGTCTCTGAAAAGCTGTATCAAACACCAAACAAAACCCTGAAAGACTGCAAGATTGAAAGGGAACTCAAAGCAGCCTGTCAATGCCTAGAGCCCAAAGCCTTTGTCTGCACAGCTGCTTCTTTTCATCATGGCTCAGATTATGAGTTGTTTAAGGTCTGGGAAAGGTGTCAGAAAGACAGCCTACTTCTAAAGCCAGACCAAGATTAGGATGGTTGTATGAGAATTCTATCTGAGTTCTCACACTCACCCAAAACACTTTAGGGCAGCCTAAAAAAAAAAAAAAACATTTGAAGACATAATACATGATTATTCACAGAGATCTAAACCAATGTCTAAAAGATGTCTTCTCCCTAGGATGAAAAATGGAAAACTACAATTCTACAATTTCAGGAAAAACCTTCTCATTTTTTCTTTTCTTTTTTTCCAATTTATTATAGAAAGATGACACCAACATCCTTATATTTGACTACTGAACAGTTGCTTATGGAAAACTTGTTTGCTTATGGAAAACTTTCCTTTACCATGTCTGGAAAAAGAAAAGCAAGAGGAAGTCTTTTTAATTGCATAAATATGACAGCCAGTATTGTTGGATGTGGGAATGTATGATTTTTGTTAAGATTACAACTAACCAGGACTTATTTCTTGATATGATAACTCTTGTCCCTAGGACTCATGAGGAACAAAATTAAAACTCATAATTATTTGTCAAAAATATTAACAAATATTGGTTTCATGGCATCCTACATCATTGGAATTAAAGCAATTTGCTAAACCAACAGTGACTCAGAGAGAAAAAGTCATGAAAGAAGATTTTATGAGTGAAAACTTCTGATGTCCCCCACACAAATTTTGCTCTACTTCAAATGCCCGAGCCTATGGAAGATTTCCTCTTACATCTAGATCCATAGTGGAGGAAGAGGTTCCACTATGAGGAAGTGAATTATAGATGAGAAAATCCTGCTGAAAGTGAAAGCAATCTTTACTCTTCATTTTGGAAAGTTTTCTATGGTTCTCTAATATCGCTATAGGATATGACAAGATCCCTTAGTGTCCCAAGAATCTTCAAAAATCTTCAATCTACATACCAAATAGGAGGAAGAATGAATTTTGTTCCAGAGTAATATTTTTAATTCAATCAGCTTATATGGCAGAGGTGGGTGAAATAAAAACTTTACACCATTTGAATCAATAAAAACTGAGGAAGAGATTGAGAAAAATGTATCAGATATGAATACCCATATCTGAATTCTTAGATCTCTTTATAATTAACATAAAGCTTCTAGGAATCAGAGTTGAAGCCTTTATGAAATGAATTTGCATTTGCTCAGCAAAATCTAATTTGAAAAAAATTCTGTTTCCATCCATGAAGAAGCTGCTGGTATCAGATTTATAGTCTTACCTTAAAAAATAATATAAATAAATAAATCAACAAGAAAGAGTTTCACATATTGAACAATTGACAAGATAGGCTACCAAGCTATTTTTTGAAAAGGAAAATAAATGAGGTGAAGTCTGCAATTGTCCAAGCTTACTGCCTGACAGTAAGAAAGGGTGGCAAACTCCCTGAGTTGAAGACGTAGGCTTCATAACTCAAAGGAGATGAGATGGTAGTAATCAGAAAAGAGAGTATCGCACAGAGAGAGAACTCCAGATATCTGCAGTGTGTTCCTCCTGATTATCTCTCTCACTAATGAACAGCAGTTGCATTGGAAGACTTAAAACCAAGAGCTTGAGAAGAGACACCAGAAGGATGAAATGAGATCATTTTGGGAGCTCACACATGTATGAAGGCAGTTTGCATTCCTGTTAGAGTGAAAAGACTAACAGAGTGCCAAGCAGTGTCCTCAGAAAAGTATCGCCACAGTGTGGGGCCAAATTGGCCCTAGATAAAATCCTAACAGCTCAAAAGAAAATTTGAAAATATTCAAATTATTTCCAAATAACCTAACTACTCCATTCCATAATGAAGCTCTCAAAATCCTTCAAGAAATACCAAAACTCCACCATCCAACAAAGTAAAATTTACAATGTTCAGCATCAAGCCCAAAATTTCCAGACAAACCAAGAAACATAACAAAAGATACAAAGCAAGAAAACATATGCCATGATGATGGGGGAAATAAATCAATACCAACAGACTCAGAAAAGATATAGGTGATAGATTAGCAGGTAATGACTACAAGTCAGCTATTTAAAATATACCTCCAATGTCATGAATGTTGAACAAAGTTTAAACATTCCAAGGAGAAGGATAAATTATATTTAATAATTTAAATTAATAATTTATAATTAATAATTATAAATATAATACACACACAAACACACACACACATATATATAATCTTCTAAAGATAAAAATGCAATATACTAAATAAAATGTACACTTTGTGGAATTAATAGAATTTAGACAATACAGAAGTACTAGCAACCTTAAGACATGACAATAGAAACTATTCAAAATTAAGGAAAGTATAAAAGAAAATATTCTAAGAAATAATGGGCAAAAATTCTCATAATTTAATGAAACTTACTCAAATCATGGATCCAAGAAGTTCAATGAAACCCAAACACACACACACACACACACACACACACACACATAGAATAAAATTACACCAAACTTCATAATCAAATTGCTCAAAACAGTGACAAAGAGAAAATCTTAAAAGGAAGAAAAAAGATCTAATGGGCACAGAATAACAGAATAACTGAGATAAGAATGACAGACTTCTTATCTGAAACAATGCAGTCCTGAACAAAACAGGGCAGCATCAAGGAAAAAACTGCAATGAACAGAGACATCTTTTACTAAAGACAAAATGAAGGTCTTTTTCAAACATACAAAAGCTGCAACAATTTGTTAACAACAGACCAAAACATTTAAGGAAGTCCTCTTTACAGAAAGAAAGTGATGCTAAATGGAAATCTGGATCTGCACAAAGTAATGAAGAAAACCAGACATTGTAAGTATGTGGGCAAATATGGCATGTTTCCTTGTCATTTAAAATAGGTGGAAATGTGGAGGGCAATTTTATTGCATCAGTCACCTGCTGCTGAGTAATATGTCACACTAAAACTTAATGGACTAAAGCAAGTCTTTATCTTTTCCACTGGGTATGGGTCATCTAAATAGTTCTGTTATTCTGAGCTATTCTTGGCTGATCTTGGAGGGTTCACACTCATGGATCTGCAGTTAGCTGGGAAACCAATTGGATGTGCTAACCAAGGATTGCCATAACTCAGATGACTTAGCTGTACTCCCTGAGGTCTCATCTTCCAGAAGACTAACCTGACTTATCCTCACTACATGGCAAGATCTACACTTGAGTAAGCCCAATCATGAAAAAGGCAAGAGGCACACTTTTCAAGGTTGTGCTTCTATTACTTTGGTTAATCTTCCATGATCTAAAACAAGTCACATGGGCAACCTAGGATTCAGAATGGGAAAGACTGAAATTTTTTAAACTTCAGGGTAAAGATGTGATTATAGAGAAGACATTAATTGGGGATGTTAATTAAATCAATCCACTATGCACATCTACTTTATGCCCATGGATGAATCTACCAAACTAAATAACCCATGCACATATACATATGAACTGCATAAGCTACCTAAAGTTTTTCTTTGCTTAGATAGTTTTTTTTAAATTCTTCATTGTCACTCATGATAATCTCAGCACTATGGGTAGCAGAGTGTTAAGGAGACAGGGACAAAGTAGAATAGGTACATAAAGAAAGAAAAATCAATGTATTGTGGAAAGACATGCTCACAGCACATTAGACCTGGAATAATAGAGAGGATTGAGAAATGCAACCAACTAGGCAGACAGAGAGATAAAGAGGTAAAGAGGGGCAAGAAAAGAAATGTCAGACATCATAATAAAGAGACTGATAGTGAAAAACAAAGTTTCTCTGGCTAAAAAGTTTATTTCATGCTTTCTTAAAATCTTAATTTAGAACTTCTAGGTAAAATTACAAAGTACTTATCCTGAGCATAAGTCCTTAAGGAAGGAAGGGAGGGAGGAAGGGAGGAAGGGAGGAAGGAAGAAAGGAAGGAAGAAGACAGATACATAGCATAGTCTTCTTTGGGATATACATAAATAATTTTTATTAATTTATAAGAAACTATTAATGGAGAAGTTGAACAATAGAACTGAAGGTATGCCAACAAAATCTGGGGGAGCAGCCTGCGCTAGTGTCTAGTGGGACTACTCTATTGTAGTATCTGGATCACAAGTGAAAACCCAAACCACACATAAATGATTCATTGGAGTGATATAACTAAACAACAACACCATTATTGCAAACCAACATTCACGCATGACCTGCATCTATATGGAGAGAATGCTTGTTTAAATGATAGGCTTCATTTTAAAAACCCTATTCAAAGAGAGATAATATGGGTTGCTGAAGCAGTTGGCAAAATACTACCCAAGGGCCAAGTCCAAACTACTGCCTCTAAATTTTTGTAAATAATGTTTTATTGGAACACAGCTATACCAATGCATATTATGTACCACTTCTTTCATGAGTCATTGTGATAGAAACCATATGGTCCATAAAACTTAGAATATGTATTACTTATCCCTTTACAGAAAAAAATTGGCTAACTCCTGGTTTAGTGAAATGAACATCAATTTGAAGTTGAACAAACCTGGATTCCAATTTTCCTCTTGCTTATTTTATCTCTGAGCATCAATTTATTCCTCTTTTTTTCAAAGACTTAATAATAAGTAACTTGTAAGGAGTTGAAAGGATAAGGAGACTAGTATCTGGTAGAGAAGAAAGTGAGAACTATTACCAAGCACATTTATAAATAACAGATACTATTAATAATTTAGTCTTTACTATGTAATTTTTTAAAAAGCAAAAAGATGAAGTCACTTCCTTTTTTAAAATGTGTAGTGCATTAAGGACCTAAAGATGAGAGGAAAAACCACAGAGCCAAGGAAAAAACTTAAATCTCTTTGATCTAAGGGCTAAGATAGTGTTATGCAAGTGTTATGTTAATATAGGGTTAAGTTTTGTTATCCAAAATGGATGGATTTTATTTCAGAATGAAATAATTCACTGGACTTTTCAAAATGAATGATCAAGATAATGTTTTTTTATTCTATTAATAACAACAAAATCTGACTAGAAACTGCTGCAAATTGACAAGAGAAAAAGACAAGAAACCCATTTTAAAATAAATAAAACATGTTAGGAGATAATTTCTATAAGGAAAGTCCAAAGAGATGCTCACACTCCCAGGTGATGGGAAAAATACAACATAAAGCAAACCGTTTCTACTTTAAAGCCATTGGGATGTTAAAAATGAGAAAGGGGATAAGCACACATGTCCCTCTGGCTAAGGGGAGTCAGGCACATCACCCATCCTTGCGGAAGTGCCAGCTGCTACATTTATTCTGGAGGGCAGCCTGGTAATGCCTGATGGAATTAAGAATGTGTGAATCCTCTGACCCACTTCTGCACAGGCAGCCCAGAGAACTTATAGCACAGCTCAATACCACACACATACAGGTGTATGGCCAACAGTTTACAGAGGTGATCCAGATGTCCTCTTCACCATGGGAACTCCTGACACCTAATTCCTAGTTGGTACCATTGAGTGGATGTTAAGTTCTGTCAAATGCCTTCTGTCCATCTGTTCAAAACACATGATTTGTCTCCATTCATCTGTTGATATGGTGTGAATTACATGAAGTGATTTTCAAATGTTAACCTTATCTTGAATTCTTAGATTCACCCCATTTGAGCATTCTGTATTCCACTTTAATACATTGCTGGATTTGATTTGTTAACATATTGCTTAGGGCGTTTTTGTTGTGGTGGTAGTAGTGGTGGTTTTGGTTTTGTTTGTTTGTTTGAGTTTTGGTACTGGGGGTTGAACCCAAAGGGGCTTAACCACTGAACTACATTCCTTTTCCCTTTTTAATATTTTATTCAGAGACAGGGTCTCGCTTAGTTGCTTAGGCCCTTGCTAAGTTACTGAGGCTGGTCTTAAACTTGCAATCCTCCTACCTCAGCTTCTGGAGCCACTGGGATTACAAGTATGTGCCACCCTGCCTGGTTTGCTTAGGGTTTTGCCTCTATATTTATGAATGAAATTGGACTGTGATATTATTTTCTTATATAATTATTTTCTGTTTGGGTATCATGTTACACTGTTCTCATAAAATAATTTCATAGAAAATTGGTATATCTTCTTTAAATACTCTTAAAACTGAGCTTGAATTTTCTTTATGAGAACACTTTTAATTATAAATTTAGTACTCCTCTATTAGTCTTTATTATCTAATTGAAACTGCACTATTTGACCAACATGATATAAAAGCTTATATTATCTACCTCATTATGATTTTTTCATTAAATTTGATTTTTAGATTCTTAGGGAGAAAATTTTCATCACTGTTTTTTTAACATTTCTTCCTTTCTATGTAAACATTTAGAGCTGTAAATCTCCTCCCAAGTATTGTGAGAGCTGCAATCCACAAATTTTGATGTTGGGTTTTAATTTTCATTCAGTTAAAAAACATTTCTAATTTTCCTTGATCTTGTTTCTTTGACCAATTAGTTATTTAAAAGTATGTTTTTCATTTACAAATATCTGGAGATTTTCCAGATATCATTCTTCAATTAATTAACATGTTAATTCTGTTGGCATTAGATATCATACTCAGAATTATATAAATGACTTCAAATTTTTTAAAAATTTGTTTTGTGGCTCATTATATACTCTTTTTTTGTGAATGTTACATAAAAATGTGTATTCTGCAGTTGTCAGGTATAGTATTCTATAAAAACCAGATGGGTTGGCCTGTAGTGTTGTTCAAATCCTCTGTATCTTAACCTTGCCACTTACTGAGAAAGCAATATTGACTATTTCACTATTATCCATTTTTTCCTTTTTTTAAAAATTTGTCCTTTAAAAATATACCTGACAGTAGAGTGCCAGTTATAATTCTTAAATTGTCTATTTCATCTTCATTTCAATAAATTTTGCTTCATGTATTTTGTAAAGCTATTTACTCCATACACATTTTATGTTATTTTTTCCTTAATAAATTAACCATTTTATCATCAAAAAATATTCCTTTGTCTCTGGCAATAATCCTTACTCTAAAGAATATTTTATTTGACATTAATATAGCTATATAGTTGTAACTATAACTTTCTCGTATTTAGTATTGACATAGTATGGATTTTCTTTCTTTTATTTTTAACCCTTCTATATCTTTACATCTAATGTACACCTCTTGCATACAGTATACAGTTGGGTTTTGTTTTGTTTTTATACAATCTTAGAATTTCTCTTTATATTCTTTCTGTATTCTTATCCTACGTTTTATTTCAGCACATAGTATAAGTATGTATATATGCATTTCTACTATCTAACTTTCATAGTCAACTGTCATTCAAATAAATTTTAAAATAAGAGGAAAATTTTTATTTTGCCCACCACTTACCATTTCCAGTGCTATTCTTGCCTTTATATAGATCCTGATTTTCATCTTTTTTTTTAATTGTTTTTGTTTGTTTGTTTTGCCTTGTTTTGAGATGGATTCTTGCTATGTTGTCCAGGAAGATCTTGAACTTAAAATTCTCTTTCAGTCTCATGAGTAGCTGGGTGCCACACAAGTGCAACCAGACTTTTTTTTTTTTTAATTTGATTTGACTTGAGAGGTGTGTGTGTGTGTGTGTGTGTGTGTGTGTGTGTGTGTTCCTATGCAAGTGTTCTACCACAGAGCTACACACTCCAACTCTCCAACCTCTTCATCTGGGTTCATTAATGTTAAACTTGAAGGATTTCCTTTAGCATTTCATGTAGTGCAGATCTTCTGGTGAATAATTCTTTTAACTTTTGTTTTTCTGAAAATGTCCTCTATTGGCTTCACATTTGAAGAATACCTTTACTCTATATAAAATTCTAAGTTATAGTTTAAATTGCTTTAAAGTCATTTTTACTGTTTATGGCTTGCACTTTTCCCAAAACATAGAAAAAAATCATTCTTATTCATTAGTACCCTGTAAATGATGTGTTTTTCTTTCTGGATTATTTTAGTATCTTTTATTTATCCATTTTTTAGTAGTTTGACCATAATGTGAATTGACATGACTTTATTAGGGTTGATCATCTGTGCTGTTTTTTGAGATTTATAAATGAGTAGTCCAATTTTTTAATCAATTTTGAATTTTTCTCCACTCTGATATCTTTTAAGATTTTTTCTGTAGTGATACCAACATCTTGACTCATTTTGTGCATCTAAATTCTATGCACTCAAATTCTATGCACATAGAACTATTTAATAAAGTCTGACAAGTTGTTGAAACTATGTTAATTTATTTTTAGTCTTTCATTCTTTAGCTTCAGTTTGCACAGTTTATTTTGCCCTTTTTCACTAATTTATTAATATTTCATCCTACAATGGATTAATCTGTTCATTGTATGCAGTATTTCTTCAGATATTACATTTTTTCATCTCTAGACTGACTATGATCTTTTTTATTCCTCTCGTAAATTCCATTTTTAGGTTCTCAGGTCATCAGGGTTCTTTTGTATATTCCATTTCTCTATTAAAAATATTTTTTACTAATTATAAGATTTTATATTTCCCTTATACTTTGAACATAAATACTCTTAAAACTAGGATATTTAAAACAAATGTTTCAAGGAGCTAATATCATTACAGAAAAAATATCTTAAAGATATCAGGGTTAATCTTTCTCTTATAGAAATGCAAATCAAAACTACCCTAAGATTCCATCTCGCCCCAATTAGAATGGTGATTATCAAGAATACAAGGAACAATAGGTGTTGGCGAGGATGTGGGGAAATAGGTAAACTCATACTTTGTTGGTGGGGCTGCAAATTAGTGCAGCCACTCTGGAAAGCAGTGTGGAGATTCCTTAGAAACATGGAATGGACCCACCATTTGACCCAGCTCTCCCACTCCTCGGCCTATGCCCAAAGGACTTAAAATCAGCATATTATAGAGATACAGCCACATCAATGTTCATAGCTGCTCAATTCACAATAGCCAGATTGTGGAACCAACCTAGATGTCCTTCAATTGATGAATGGATAAAGAAACTGTGATATATATATATATATATATATATATATATATATATAATGAAATATTAGCTATAAAGAATAACAAAATTATGGCATTTGCAGGCAAATGGATGAAATTGGAGAATATCATGCTAAGTGAGATAAGCCAATCTCAAAAATCCAAAGGACAAATGATCTCACTGATAAGTGGATGATGAAACATAATGGGGGTGTGAGGAGTGCAAGAATGGAGGAAGGAGGGACTGTATAGAGGGAAAAGAGTGGTGGGAGGGTTGGGGGGAAGGAAAAAAATAACAGAATGAATCAAACATCATTACCCTATATAAATGTATGATTATGCAAATGGTATGCTGCTACTCCATGTACAAACAGAAACAACATGTCTCCCATTTGTTTACAATAAAAATAAATTTAAAAAAGATATCAGGTTTAATATTTTTCAAAATTGACCAAAAATTTGGAGTACCCTGTTAGCTTTTCATTGCTGTGACAAAATACCTGGGAAACAAACTTAAGGTAGGAAAGATTTATTTTTGTTCTTGGTTTTAGAGGTTTAAGTTCATGCTCCATTTCTCTGAGCCTATGGTGACACAACACCTTGGCAGAAGGTCATGGTGAAGTAGAGCTGCTCACCTCATGGTGGCCAGAAAACAGGGGGTGGTGGCCTGGGATAAGAAGTATCCTTCCAGGGCATGCCCCCAGGGTTCTACTTTCTCCAATTAGGCCCCACCTCCTACAATTTCCAGTACCTCCCAATAATGCTACCTAGCCATGTTTTGGTCAGCTTTTCTATCATCATGATCAAAAGACCTGACAAGAAGAACAGAGGAGAAAATGTTAGTTTGGAGCTCCTCATTGCAGAGGTCTCAGTTCATGGGTGATAAACTCCATTGCTCTGGGCCTAAAGTGAGGTGGAACATCATGGCAGCAGTGTGTGACAGAGGAAAGTAGCTCAGGACATCATAATCAGGAAGCGAAGAAATAAAACTTCACTCACCAGGGACAAAATATAAATCCCAAAGCCATGCTCACAATTGCCTGTCTTCTCCAATCACATGTTATCTGCCCTCAGTTACAAACCAGTTAATCCATATTAGTGGATTAATCTACCAATTAAATTAAGGCCTTTATTACCCAATCATTTTGCCTCTGAAATTCTTGCATTTTTCTAAAGCATAAGCTTTTGGAGACACTTCATATCTAAACCATTACAAGCTATGAATCCCCCAAAGGATTAAACCACTGATGAAGTCAGAACCATCATGATCACTACTCCAAAACCCCACCTATGAATATTGCTGCATAAGAGATCAAACCTTCAACACATGAACTCTGAAGCACATTCCAGGTCCAAATCATAACAAATACCCATTTATGAATCTCAAAAAATAGCAAGCTGGATTAATCCACATTAAACTGTATCAATGCACATTGTGATCAAACTACTAAAGAATTGATAAGAAGAATATACTTATCTGATAAGTCTATCATATGTATAATTTAGGGATCAGTTTCTATTAAATTATTTTCTTCTAATTATGGAACATATTTTGTGCTTCTTTACATGTCTCATATATATTGATTGTAATATAGATATAATGCACACTATATTTTTGTGCATCTGAATTTCAATGTTTTCCTGAATGGAATACTGGGTGTTATTTCAGCCGACAAACATTTCCTTGTAGACAGTTTGGTCCTTTTAAATCTCATTTTGTGATATTTCAGAGTACATCAACAGTATCATATGTTCTAGGGCTACCATAGTCTTTCTTCTGGAAAATGGTCTTTCTATGTTCCCTACTGAATGCATATGTCACTGTACTCACTGGTTGGACCTCTAATATCTCCTAACACTGTCTTAAGTTCAGATCAGCTGACAGTCCCCAGTATGTGCCCATTATCCAACACTTGTCCTTTACCAGGCCAAATGGAATTGTATTCTGCAAGTTTACAGATTAGCATTAGAACACCACATATTTCTGACTATCTTTCCCCATGTAACTATCTTCTGCTCAGTATCCCCCCTATTCCACAAATTCCAATTTCCTCAGTAGTTCCAAACTCTGACCTCTGAATTCTTGGCTCACTGAGAATGCTAGGTTCTACTGGACTTGTTGTTCATGCCCTGAAGTCTTAGAGTGTTTCCAGGCAGAAACCCACTGGCTTGTATGTGATACAAATGTTTCATCATTTATGTCATGGTTACCACATTCTCTGTCATTTTAGATGCACTTTCCAGGGTCAGCTTAATGCAACCCATTTGCCTTTTCCTGTGCTAGTGTAATAGCCCTAGTCAGATATTTTTCATCACATTCTGCCTTTTAAGCACATCATAGTATAAAACATCCATTTATAACTTTTTTTTGTTACATTTAGCATTCTCCCTATATTTTTCAGTCTGAAGTTGGTTTTAGGATAAGAAGATGAGTTGGAGACAAGCCTTCCAGGAGGTAATTAATCACTTGCAATCAGCACCTATGGCCATTCACAGAAGGTGAGAGTAAAGTGAAGAAAAGAATTGACTTCACCATCCTTTCAGGGTTATTGCAAATTCTGCTAAGGTTACCCTCATTAAAATTGCTATTAACTTTCCTTCCCCATCAGGATAGTTAATTAATTCTGCCTCATATTTTAAGATTAAGGCAAATAAGGAGAAAAATTAGAGTTAACTTGTCCATACATGGGGTAAACTGATTTCTTTAGGAAGCTGTTAATAGACCCTAAAATCGGTCTATGAAAATAAAATTGTTATAATTTTTTCTGTGCCCTCAAGTTAAAAGGCAAAAATCAATAGTGTGCAGATATTTTATCCAACCTTATTCATTTGTTCTCAACTTGTTTTCTGCTTTCTTTCCCTAAATAATAATTTCCCTAAAATAATAATTTTTATTTAGAAGATTCAGTTTTAAAAAGTATTTTATACAAATTAAGGCAAATTTTCAATGAAAATAAACAAAATTATAAATACAAAATTCCTAGGACCTTCTCAGGATCTAGTTAGGGGTAAATTAAAATTATAAATTTGTTGTTATTGACACTTTCATTAGCAAATTGCATTATTATAATCTTCTGTGATATATGCAAGGACATCACATTGTATTCTATTTTATTATCAGTGATTTTGTGTTATCAGTGATTAGTTCACTCTATTTTCTCCATGCTTTTTTTGTAGTGTCTACATGACCAGTTTGAATACTAATCTTTGAGAATAAAATAGTTAATATTTTTAAAGCAACAGACTGGGCAAATTTTCTTAGAAACTCATTTAATTTTGATAGTATTTTATGAAGAAACTACCATACCATGTTTTCCAAATTTCATAGAGAGAAACACTAAAGAATAGAGAGGCACATCACCAACCTAAATGTTGGAACCAGCCCATGCACCCAGAGCCAGGTTCCAGAACCTGGGTTACTGACCGTTGTACTCTCCTGCTGCTCATTTATTCATGGATGTGGAGGTTTGTGAGTATATGCATGATTTTAACTCAAGTCCTGGACACCAAGGTATTATAAGTGTCTGAGTTCTAGGACAATTTATCAAATGCTGATTGACTGGTGCTGCATGCTAAGAGCCCATGGGATCCAAACCAGCGCTCCAGAGGACAGAAGGATTTCTCTCTCCACCTTCATCCTAATGCTATTCTCAGATACAAGTTGCAATGGTGATGGGCAGGAGCTGCCCTAGAATGGACAATAAAAGACATTTCAGGGAAAGCTGCTTGGAAGAATCATCTGTGAATAGTCACTTATTTGAACCTCACTGGAGATGTCCCACTGGGTACTTCCAAGACTCAGTAAACATTTATAACACCCCTAAAATTTCCTTTAGAGCAAACAAATCAAATTGATCTCTATTTTTGCTATATTGTCCCAGTGATTTTATTAAGGCTAGAACCGCTGATGGGTATGAAAAGATGACCCTTGGTATGAATAAAACAAGCACATGCAGATAATCAAGGCCCCTCTTCTTGTTTCAATTAGAAAGTAATAAGAGTTGCAACTATGTGATGAATACTACATATAAAAATACCTACTTATTATTTGGGGGGAGGTGTACCAGGGATTGAACGCAGGGGCACTCAACCACAACACCAGCCTTTTATATATATTTTGTTTTGAGGAAGAGTCTCACTAAGTAGCTTAGGGCCTTACTAAGTTTCTGAGGATGGCTTTGAACTCATGATCCTCCCTGAGCCACTGGGATTACCAGCAGGTGCCACAACTCCCAGACCTACTTACAATTCTGATCATTCAGATGCAATAGGTCTGAGGTGAGCCCAGATATTTATATTTTAATAGCGATTTTTATGTCCAACCAGGATGGAGAACTGCCTTAGATGAGAGAAGAGAATGCCTTGTCATGGAAGATAGAGGGCTGAGAGGGTACATAAAGGAACAACCAGTCAAGTTTGTGGGATTGTGGGATACAAATGACTTTTTGGTGGAAGTGGAATTTAAGCTAGAACTTCAGTATAAGGAAAGTTAAGTAGCTCAGAGTAAATACTGTAAAGAAATAGCATACTCAAAAATTCACAGGGCCTAAATAAAAATACCTGGCAAAAGTCAATTATAACTGGAGGTTTGATTGACTGGGTGAGGCCAGTAGGGCTGAGGGTGATGAGAGGAGGTACTAGTAAGGTTCAGACTAGAGAAGGAGGCTGATTTTCATGGTTTCAACCAGAAGCACGAACAAGGTGTGTTTTGTCCCCATCTCCTAGGTTATCCACCTGGGACTTGCCACATCCCTCAGAAAAACAAGGTCTTCCTGCTGCCTGTTACTCATGGAGGTGTTAATGCAAGCTTTCCTGACTTTCTGCAGCATAGACCAGCAACCAGTCATGAAAAAAAAATAGAAAAAACATGTGTCTCTCTTAAAAGTTATTCTCAAAAATTTTCACATATGAATTCTGTTTTCCTAACTGCTTAATATAAACTCTTATGTTATACTCATATCTGTATTGGAAGACATTTTGTGGGCAGAAATATTCACTTAAAAATTAAATTTTAATTACACAAATAATACATGAACATATTCTCTATATAACTGATTAAAGCAGTAGACAGAAATTGTCTCTCACTTCTTTGCCCATCCTAATTCCTTCCTCAAATGTAACCACATTCACCAATTTACTGTGTATTTCCATACTGTTTAATATGTATTTATAAAAATTACACAGCATTATTTTATGTTTTTTTAAAATATACATAAATAGGATAATACTGGGCTGCTGCTTCTTCCACACAATTTTTCATGGAGATTGAAAAAATACATTATTCAAAATAGATAAATGATAAATAAAAAGCTAATGAATTGATCATAATTTCAAAGTCTAATGATTTCAGGCTCCTCCATGCAGTAGACTTAAGTTTGAATCTTGGTTCTACTACTTACTAATAGTTTCACTTTGGGTAAATCATAACTTCCCTTAAGCCTTTTCTTAACCTTTAAAATAGAGTTGACACTACTTAACTCATAGGATTATTATAGTAAAGCACCAAGAATCGTGTTTGTTCTAGAAAAAACTAATGTGTCAATTTGATTTCCCCCTTAAATTTATTCACTCATAATTAGTGGTTCAGCATCCCTCTCCTTTCAATCAGATGGGAGATTGAGAAACACAATCTTCCAAATGACTCTTGGAAATGTCCATGTGTATGTCCCCATTAGTGTGACCAAAATCATGATGTTCACCTCTCTAGGTGGCTCCTCTCCTAAGGAGCTTGTGTCTGGTCTCTGTTTCTTGGCCTCATCTTTGCACCTTGGTGGCTCATGGTGCTTACTGGTCACTTCTGCAGTTTAAATCCTATTGTGGCTGTCCTGGATTAAAGTGCTTCACTTGTGATTAACCTCTTAGTTGCCATCATCTTATACACTAGCTCCCAATTCCTCATTAGCCCTAATTACCAAAAACCCTTTCCATTGTTCAAAGTAAGATTGACCATTCTAAGGCTAGCATTCAGGGCTTTGTACCATCTGGCACAAAGTGGCATTTCCAAATTTGCCTTTTCTTCTCTCTATTGACTCATGGCAAGTTTCTGGGTCTTGCTTTTGTTGCCCTACATATCTCAAATACTTTCTCCCAACAGAATGTGTCTGTATACATTCAGTTTCACCAAGTCAGAATATAATGTAGTAAATTTAAACACAGGATGTGGGACCAAATTGTGATAATCACCTTTCTATTACTGTAACAAATTACTTGAGAGAGTCAATTTTTAAAAGGAAAAGATCTATTTTGACTAACATTTTTGGAGATTTCAGTTCATGGTTGACTGATCCATTGTTTGGGGGCTTGTGACAAGTCAGCATATCCTGGTGGTAGCATATGGCAGAGAAATCTGTCACCTCATGACCAGAAGTGGGAGAGAGGAGGAGGATGGGGCTGGGGTCCTATAATGACCTTTCATGACATGCTCCCAATGACCAGAAGATTCACTAGACCCCACCTCTTTAGGGTTCCATCATTTCCTAATAGTGTCATGTGTGAGGAACAAGCCTTTAACATATGAGCCTTTGAGAGACACTTATCCAAAGCACAGCATAAACATACCTTAGCTTGATCCTGGTTCTGTTCCCAGTGAATTGTGTAGCATTTATTTTTTTAATATCTCTTTTTCTCACTTATCAAACAAGGATAATAATAGAAATCACTTCATAGGATTTTAATAACAAATTATGATCACATATGTGGGAAGTTGGGATAGTGATCAAAGGATACAAAATTATATTTAGGTAGGAGAAGTTCAGGGAGCCTATGTAAAATATGGTAACCATAGTTTCTAACAATGAAGGGAATTCTTGTAAATTTCTGAGAAAGATTTGAAGGGTTTTCAAAAAATAAAATGAAAAGTATGTGAGGAACTACATATGTTAATTAGCTTGATTTGGCCCTCCTGTAATGTGCACATATTTCACAAAATATGTTATACATGATAAACAGATATAATTGAGTTTTATTTGAATACATACATAAGAAGATAATCCTATACATATGTTCACTCCTTCATGTTGCCTTAGATCCTTCCCATGAAGAAACAGAGTCACATCAGTCCCCACACAAACCACCAATCTCCAGGATAGAGAATGCAAAGTCAAAAAAACTTCCCCATTCCCTCATCCCCCTCCCAGCCCCCTGGGATATGGGAGAGCTTATCTGTAACCAAGAAAAAGATAATGTGTCTGAACAACCAGGCAGAAGACTGGTGCTAGCCAATCTGCTACTATCAATGTACTCAAACTCCTTCAAATGACATGGCTTCCTTGGGGTCCACCCTGATTCCTGCAAGATATACATTATTCCTGAACAGCAGTAGTATTCCAGTCATGCCTCTTTTGAGGTAACTACAACTTTACACTTCATTTCCCTTGATCAAAAGTTTTTCAACCCCAAAAGTCTGCAATTGGTTGTCTGAACCATAGAAAAAGCATGCCTTAGTTAAAATCCTAGTTCTGTCCTCAAAGCTGTATCAGTTGTATAAGAACATCTCAGAGAAGTAGTTTAGATGTAAAAATAGATATTTCTAAAATATTTTGAATTTTTATGATATATAGGCACACACCACTTGAAATAAAAGCTCCATGAGAAACCTCGAAACATAAGGCACATATAAATGGCAACTTTCTTGGGAATAGGGACTAACTTCCTTTCTGAGACTATCAGTAATGTTAAACAGGACAGTCATAAAATTTATATGAATGAATCCCAACAGTCTGTGATGTTGCAAATTATCCCAAAGGGAACTCTATTTCCCATTTTCAGGATGTTCATGGGTCTCCATGCAGTGACCCTCAGTAAAAGGAAATTCTGTTATCTTTATTACAGAGAAGCTATTCTACACATTACACATGCAGTTAGTACCCAGAAGAGGGGGAAAGAAACAGCATAACAGGAAAGGCATGGCCAAGATCGGCTTCTGAAATACAGATAATCTGTCTAGACCTAAGTCCTAAAACATAGCTTTCTAGCCTCATGGAGAAATAATTTTAAGAATCAAAGAAAGAAAACTAAAGACTGATGTCCCTGCTGCAATACTGAAGTAAGCTCTAGTAAGAGAACCCACTGTCTCAAACACAATAGGCATTCTGTCAATGCTTGTTGAATGACTTGTAGAGCACATCCCAGAGTTATGAAACTTAGAAGAAGCTTGAAAAATCATCTAGTGATTGGCAGCCCAGAGATGTTAAATAGATTACCTAAGATCACAAAATGAACTAATGGAGGAGACCAGACTAGACTCAAAGACTCATCTCTCCATTCAGTGTTCTTTTTCTGAGAGTCAAGATGGGTCTTGATCTCCAACACCTTTGCTTCTCACCTTCCAGTAAGCCATTAGCAATTAGGCTCACTAGTAGCTGCCCAAGAATTATGAGCCCTTTAGTCCATCTGACCCAGGAAAAAACCTGAAGACAACAGGGGACTCCACAAAGGCCATCTGAGCCAGGAGTCTGCTCCTGGCTTCTTTCCTACAGTGCTCTGTGATAGTGAGAAAATCACATTTTCTATGCTGCTACTTTCAGCATTGTTTCTAAGCAAACATTTGTGTAACCATCACAATCCAGATACCTGTTATAGGAGGGCAAATTGAAGCATACTCTAAAAAGAGAGTATGTAAAAGAGAACTGTTATGCAAGCAGTTCTCTGAGCAATTAAGATCAGTTAAACATTTTACAAAAACTAATTCTGGCTTAATTTATTCTCCCTCTTTTTCTGCTATCATGGTAACTTTTTATATTTTTAGCACCTTATTATCACTGTGTTTAAGTAAATAAATGATATATCCTGTACCCCAGTAAGCCTGAGAGCACTATGAAAGTTTCCAGGATTCATCACATTTGATTACAGAGACTGCCATAGAGATGGTGTATCATTGACATGTGATCATTGGGTGTCTGACTTTGTAAGGGACCTTGCCAGTGATCACTCTTTTAGGACAATCAAATAAAAGGCCAAATTACTTTTACTAATTTTCCAGTTTTATTTCATTAACTACAGTCATACCCAAATATTTCCTATGTGTCCCCTCTGGCCCCACATTTAATCTGACTCTGGTGACTCCACCCAACTGACACACATGCCAGTAAGATATTTAATGAGCTGTGGTTCTTAAAAACTTATTTAACATGGAGATCATGTTTTTAGCTCCAAAATTCTTAACATCTAATTATGATATTGTGATGATTATTAAAGAGAAATAAACAGATTATTTTAAAGAAAATGTTTTTACTAAGCTCCCACAAAACCTGAAAAGTATAACCTAAGAGTTAAAATGTTTTAGTATTATTATCAAATAATTTCTTCAGGGACCAGAAGAAAATAATTGGGATTCCCTAGTAATCCTCCCATTAATAAATGAACAAAATATGAAACTGATGAGCAGCCACTGAATTATTGAACCCCAGGTACATCTGCTCCAAATTTATGAGTCAAAAATCAAAATTGCATGAATTTATAAATACACAATCTTCACAGACATCATAGACAAATTAAGGAAATTATCCAACATATCAAATGCAATTCAGTATAACATCAAACCATTAAACAAAAATCCTCTACCAAAAAAGAACCATACACATTATGATCGTGTGCAGATGGAATAATGGCCAGATGGAACAGTAAACTCTGATGCTTGGCAACATAATCTTTGGCACAGTGAGTATATGTCATGCAGAAAGTCAAGAGGAGTCCTCATAGAATCATGCAAATAAGGCTCAGAAAATACATCCTGAGAAAAGAAGAAAAAAGGTCCTGGATTTTAAGTAAAGATGACCAGATAATATGGGTATGACAGAAAAAAGCAGGATGCTTAAGTGCAGTGGAGTCAGGTGCTATCCATAAATGTACTACCCATTAGCTGTGGTGTTAAAATGTTAGATCTTTTATGTCCTCTAGAAAATGAGAGTCACAACACCCACATCATAAAATGGCCATGATTCAACAGAGATTCTAATCCTGGACATATCAGAGCACCTGCCCTCTGTCCTAACCTGTAAAGAAAACATTGGTTTGAGTGAGCACTTTAGAGAATAGAATTTCTCACATCACATAATTAGTACAGAGCCATAGATTCCTGCCTTCTCTCTAACTTGTGCAATGGACTGGATTTCAAAGTGGCTACCTGTGGCATATACAATGCTCTGTTCATATCATTCTTTTGCCTAGGCAATAACTGGAGGAAGTTTCTGAGTCTCAGGTACAATTAGATTGAGATCTTGGAACTGGGTCCTCTCCAATTTGATTCAGGTAGAAAGGGATTGCCACCTCCAGTCTTGCCTTTAACATCCTTTTGGAAATAATTGTACATCTTTCAGTCACTGGTTTTCTACCCTGCTATGTTAAATTATTTTTCTGTCCCTTAACAATGGTTTTTGCCAATCCTATAACTTCCTGGTTGATTTTAATGATTAAAACATAGCCCAATCCAGTTTTCTGCTTAAAACTGCACTATTGGAAGTTCTCCCTTTCCCAGCACAAGCTAAAACTATGGCACCAGCTTCCCAGCATAGGGAAAGCATGAGGAAAGCATGTGTATGGCTGCCCCTCCCTCTAGGTAGAGACTCTGATGTTGAGATCAGGGAGGAAGGATAGGATGCAGGCTCTTCCTTGATGATGGTCCATGTGTAACCCAGGAGGATGAGTCTCAGACTTCACTCTGGTTCATTTGGGTTCTACTCAATGTATGCAGCCTCCTTTGCTGTGTTGATCTTCACATCAGTGCATAATTTTCTTGGGGTTAGTGCTAATCTAGTTCTCTCCAGAGATCATTCTAGGCAGAAATTCTTTCTTTTACAAGCCTTGATTGCTATACAAGTCCCTTCCCTTATGTTTGGTTCCCTTTGCTAAGTCTATCAGTCTCTGGATAGCCTGAACCTTCCAAGGAAAAGTGAATAAGATGTGGGGGAGACTGCTTCAGATTCTTCTTGGGCACACCTTTATCCTAGTCTTTTCAAGTCTGTGCTTCTGTGTAATACAAATGGCATCACTGAGCCAAGCCAGGTTCTGGTTCTTGTGTTTTTGTGAAAACTCATTCCCACTCTCCCAAGTGGGCCAGAAGATATTTCAGTTCACCAAGTATTTCATCCAGGAATCAAATGACCCTTCCTTTAAGAACTCCTGATTATTTTTCTTTATTAGTACATAAAAATTATACATATTTATAATATACCATGTGATATTTTGATCCATGTATACATCATGTAACTTTCAAATCAGGATATACACATCTATCTCCTTGAATATTTATCATCTCTGGTCACCAGAGATAGCTTTCCCACACCTCTGGGTTCTGTCATCTGAGGCAGATGCAGTCCCTCAGAAAGTCAGGCCTATTGGCCCATGAGATAGCACTTTATCTAAATCCAGAGATGAAGAGATTGAAGTCAGATTCACTGTGGAGGTGACTTGGAGATCTGGGGATCTGGTTAGATTCCCCCATGCATGGGGCCCTTGACAATGATAGTAGGAGAATAGACAGCCACAACACAGCCTGGGAAGCATCACCTCACATTTTCAGGAATAGGATATCAGAAAGAAGTGTGCAAGGCTTTTATTTCATATGTTAATTTACTGCCTTTTCTCTTTAAATTTACTAAGAAAGCAGTGTATTTTGTAACTGAGAGATATTCAGAGACTGTAATTCTCTGCAATTTGAAGATGGAGAACATTGAAGGCAATTTAGTGATGCATAACCGTATCCCATTTCATGTTACCTCTAACACCAGGATAGATTTTACCTTCTCTTGGAAGGAAATAAGCTTTACTAGCTGCCCATTCTGATTCTTGGAAGAAGTTGTATTCACTCCCTGCTCTGAAATGAGAATGGAGTTGTTCTTGATGAATTCAAGCAACAATGAACCTCTGCCTATTCCTGAACAAGCAAAGGCACTTTCTGTCATTCTTTGAAAGCTTCAGAGATTCCCACCCTGCTGAGTCCATTGAGGATGTCCTCATGTCTATGTTTCACTATGACATTTGAGGGGTGGTTGATGCCAGGGGCTTTTGGCACCACAGTTCAGAGAGACAGCAGCAAAGCACATAAACCAAAGCTAGTCTATAAAGAAGAGGGAGGATCATATTGAAAACATGTAAAGCCTGGGTAGTTTTCTCATTCATCTTTAGATGATGGAAGATGGTCTGCTGTGAGGTGAAGGATGACCCAACAGCAATGAAGCTGTCTATAACATCAAGAGCTTCTCCTTGGATATGGTGCATAACTCAGAATTACTGCAACCACCATAGTGTCAGAAGCCATCAATTGTCCCAGACTCACCTGCTGGGCTCAGAGCCATGAACCATAGGGTTAAAACATCATCCTTCTCCCAGACAGAACCCACACTTACCTCTTTATCATCCAGATCCCCCACCCCAAACCTTTCCATTGATCAAGTCCAGTTATTTCTCCAGGTACAGAGTCATGGCACAATATAAGAACATCATTACTCTTCCTCACAGGTCACACCACAGAGAAGTATTTCCTTCTCTTTAGATGAATTACTGTCTGACAGCACAGATCCTTCCCTTCTGTGTGTGCTGCATACAGAGTGAGGGGCAAGGGAAGCCTGGGCATCTCCTTTCTGAGTTAACCAGTTATCTCCATCATTTCTGCCACTTGGTCAAAAGGTTCTTCATGCCCATCTATATCAGACTACTCTCCAACTAAGCCAGAGGATGAAACTTGGAAGCATGTCTTGTCTTTGAATTGGAGCCATTTTAGAACTCCTGAATCCCATCACCTTAAAAATCAGGAGTTCCCTATGGTGATAATCCTACTCTTGATTTAAACCCTTCCAAGGAAATGAAGCAGAATCTCCCCTAAAGCTGTCACTGTCATTTCATTGATGGAAACACCTAATTGCTAGAAAATGTCTTCTGAAGAGTAATGCAGCATCTACTTCTTTATAACTTTCACTTATGGATCACAAAACATGAAGTATCCATTAGTATGACAGGCATTAAAGAAACCAAACATTGACTCTGCCTTCAAGAGTACATCTCTCCTGTGATCCAATCCTTATCTCTTCTCAATTTCTCATTTAAATATAGTTTTCACAAACACTTTCTTTCAATTTCTCTAGAAGAACCCTTTTAAAACATGGGGGCTTATATGTGTGGCACATACCTATAATTCCAGCAGCTCTGGAGGCTGAGGCAGGATCACAAGTTCAAACCCAGCCTCAGCAATTTAGAAAGGCCCTGAGCAACTTAGCAAGACCCTGTCTCAAAATAAAAAATAAAAAAGTAAGACTTGGAATGTGATTCTGTGGTAAAACACTCCTGGGTTCAATCCCTGGCATTGTGCACACATGTGTGTGTATATGTGTGTGTGTGTGTGTGTGTGTGTGTGCAATTGTGGCAGTGTAACCAATACTTAGCAATGATCATATCAGTGATACATGTGGTGGAACCCTTGCCTTCTTGTGCCTCTTCTTCTTATTTACACAAATAATGAGCAAAACTGATTAAAAGCTGCATTACACTTTGGTTCATATTATAATAGCTTATCAACTAAAGCTCAAGCAACAGCTCTAACAAATATTTTATTTTAAAACTATATTTCCCCCTATTTCATAATGCAGTTTACTTTTTCAAAAAATCCTAAGTAGTATTTTGTGTTTACTCCAAATTAAATTATACTCTTTGTTTCATCATTTCAATTTGTTCATCTCTTCTAGATTCTGATTCTCATTCACTCTACTGAATTTCCCTTCTAGCCTCCTATCATGCCCAAATGTGATCAATGAGTCATGCCCTCCTTCAAGTCCAAGGGGAACAGGAAAGTGGAGGCTAGAAATATCTTTTAGATGAAGGGGACCAAGGGAGCACAAGGAAAGGGAAAGTACTAGGGAACAAAATTATTCAAATTATATTATTTTGTGCACATGTATGAGAATATAACAAATCCTACTCTCATGCTTTATTATAATGCACCAATAAGAAAATATGTAGATAAAAATATCACTTAGTTCAAAGCTAATATGAATACATTGGCCAATATTCTCTGAATGCATTTCCAGGTAAACTCACACATTTCACCAGCTTCACTTACATGCATTAAACACTTCCTGTCTCTGCTATATGCCAGTAAATACAAACTTCTAGAACCTTTTCTCCATGCTCAAGAGGCTCACAGTCTAATAGAGAAATGTCCATGTAAGCAATAAACATCACTTTCTGTGATGGGTGCTGAGACACAGCTGGACCTGAAGTCTCACAAACTCAAGAAGAAGCACCGGATTCTACACAGAGAAGTTGATGAAAACTCAAAAACAGTATAAGGCATTTTCATCTCCTCTCTTCTCCATTGGTTTTTTGGGGGTGCAGTCTCATGATTGTGAATAAGTACAGACTTTGGCTGCAGTCCTGACAATAAGGGTGACCTATAAAGGAAAAGTGTCCTCATCAGTGAGGCACATGTGGCACATTTCATCCATGTGGGGCTACCAGGACCTTTCTGCTGTAGAAGGATAATCAGGAAGGTCAGGAAAAAGGTCAAGGAGCCACACAGATGTTTTGTGTGGCTTGCTACTCCAATCCCCTCACCCCAGCTATCTGCTCTTCATTGGATACTCTGAATGAAGGAAGGTTTTATTTTTATACATTGAAGTTTTCTTCTGAAACTTTTGTCTCACCAAGAGTCCTATCTGCTTACCTAAAGACTTCAGAGTTTTGAAATCCAAATCCAACTCAGACTACTTTTTCTGCTGCTTTTTTGCTGTCATCACTTATCTAAAGTAATATTTGCAGATTGCCTAGTTGACTCAAGGAGGATCATGCTTGAAAATGAAAAGAGAAAATGTTGGTTAATATTTGCCAAGTATTGCCCTGCCTTGGATGAGCTGGCAACCATTGGTGGGTGAGGAGAGAAAGAGAGAGCTCTGTGTGTGCAAAATGCATGAGAAAGCACAGCTTGTCAGCAATCTGTTGAAGACTACACCAAAATCTAGATATTCCCCACCTAGTCAATTTCTCTATTTGAATCATTCAAAGACAAAATCCAAACAAAATTAGATCAGTCAAGTCAACTTTGTTATTCAAGACTCATTATTTTAATAATTCCATCTTTCCAGAGGGCTCACAATCCATCTTTAAATATTTTCTTCCTAAATTTGACCAGGGATTGATATCATCTTTATTGTTGTGTACTTTTCAGAATTTATCTCATTCCCCTTTTTGAAAACCAGTGATTTTTCCCATTTCAATCTTCCAGCATCTTCTTCCTTCCCAGCAATTCTACAAATAATGCAAAAATTTTAAATATTTATCTAGCATGTATTATGTTACAGATACTGTCCTACTTGTTTACCACTTTTAAATTTCAGATTGGGAAGTCCCAGAAGCTCAGGAGGATGAGGCAGGAGGATAGCAAGTTTGAATCATTCTTAGCAACTTAGCAAGGCCCTAAGTAAGTTAATGAGACCCTGTTTCCAAATAAAAAAAAAAAAGACTGGAAATGTGGCTCAGTGGTTAAGTACCCCTGGGTTCAATTCCTGTTACTTGGTACCAAATGGGAAAAAAAAAGAAAAAAGAAACATCAGATTAATAGCCATGCTTTTCATCTCTTCCAACACAGATATAATGTCCTTAATGTAGGCTATGGAAGCAAAATAGACCTTATTCTTTTTCCTTTTGCTGATCAATTATACACCATCTACACAGGATCAAGTCCATTCCTTCCTTGTTCTCCAGGAGTTAGATATGGATGAATGAAGCCCTCTGTTTTCTGTAGCACTTTTCACTGTTTCTCACAGTTTTGCCAATGTGATCTTTGCAACTTTGTTTCCCTTCTTGGTGTCTGTCCTTAATATGAATCATTAATTCAGTCTTCCACACATGTTCTCTTTAAGATTCAGTTTGAATCAAATGTCTGTTATGGTCCAATTAATTATGGGGTCTTCAATACATAAAATACTCCACAATCATAACAAGGAATAATGTAGATCTCTACATTCTCACATGGGAAATCATACTCTTGGATGAGAATGAGACAAAAAAACAATATAAAGTTGAATCTTATTTGAGTTTTTTAAAAAATCATATTTAATAGAGGTAGTATTGTATAAACATTATGTCATTAAGTTTCAAATTTCCTCTTAAAAACATTGAGCACTTGCAGGCTTTAGACTTCAAGAATGGGACACAAGAATGGGCTACAGATTCCTCCTGTAGATGCAGGAGACATAAGTACTTAATAGCTTTAGTGAAATAGTAGAATGGAAAGCCAGGCTTGGTGAACCCATCGCTAGACAGGCTTCACAAAAAGAAGCCCAGGTAGAATTATGGAGGAGACAATTCCAATTTTCTAAACTGAAAAACAATGGAAAGGAAAGAACCAGAGGTCCAAGAGATGACAAGAGTTCTTGAGCATTTGGGTTTCGATTTTCAGTCTAAGCCTGAGCCTAAAGAGGAGAAGTTGTCTTCTGTAAGAGAAAGGAAACACCAAGTTTATGGGGATGGTCTTCCCCATGTCTGATTCTGTGAGGGGAGTGCTGTCAATACAGTGGGATCTGTGTAGTTAAGAAGGTGGAGTAGGAGAGAGACGGAGCTCTAGTTTAAACTCTTTAGCCTCCTCCCTTTTGTGAGGCAGGAATACCTTGGGTGGAGAAGCAACAAATGCCAGATGGATCTATGCTACTTGCTAGATTCTGTTCTTCATTAACTTTGTGAGCATCTAGACTTCCTTAAGTCTTGACTGAGTTCACAGCCAAGCTACACTACAACCTGTTGACATCTACTTGACTTCCACCTAGCTTCCACAGGCTAGCTTCTTAGAAGGAATTCAGGAGATATTGAAGGGGTTAGTTTTACAAACCAAAGCCAATGGTAAAATGACATAGCCACTACATGGAATAAAAACAATGGATTTAGAAATAGCATGTTCACCACCTCAGAGATGGTCCAATAGTAAGTATGGCTACCATGTCCAGGAATTAAACAGCCCTCATGATCACCAGATTGCATTCAACCTCCTTTTGTTTTATAATATGTGATCTAATCCCTGGTGTCAGAAAATGAGACAGCAGCAACATACTGAACATCAAAATAGATGATAATAACAACAGCTAATATGTATTGATCACCTACCATGTTCCAGGCACAGAACAAGCACATTATAAAAATGTCCCAATTAATATTCATAGCAATCCTATAAGACAGGTATTATGATTGTCACCACTTAACAGAGACTAATTCACCCTAAACAAACTTCTATTACACATTTTTCAGATAAATTTTGTCTTTACTCAAGATGTACTCAATACACAGCATTGGAGAAAGTTCATAGCAAGCCTGTGCACACATGGAGAAAATACCTGACCACCTCACCTTGTTGTAGAGTGGGTCATGGCATAAGAAGGGAAGTGCACATTTCATTCTTAAGTCATTAAGAAATCATTACCTTATGTACATATATAATTACATGAATGGTATAAACCTACATCATATACAACCATAGAAATGAAATAATGTACCCATTTTTGTACAATGAATCAAAATGCAGTGTGTAAAAATAAAAAATAAAAAACATATAAAATGGGATAACATTTCAAAATAAATCTTTTGTTATAAAAAAAGAAATTAGGATCAGTCAGGCAGGGTGGTGCATGCCTCTAATCCCATTGGCTGGGGAAGCTGAGACAGGAGGATAGCAAGTTCAATGTGAGCCTCAGCAAAAGTGAAGCTCTAAGTAACTCAGTGAGATCCTGTCTCTAAATAAAATACAAAATAGGGCCAGAGATGTGGCTCAGTGGTTGAGAGCCCTGGAGTTTAATCCCTGGTACATTCCCACCCCAACAAATTAGGATCAAAACTAAATATGGTCAAGGATATCCAAAATTTCAACTCATCAAATCTTGAATTAGCAACAACACTAACAAGTTGAGAAAG